>NW_006399875.1:7144841-7155655 GCF_000299155.1 Elephantulus edwardii | reverse complement strand
CGTTGCTGATGTTAGATGGATCTTGGCTGAAAGCAGGGAATACCAGAAGAATGTCTATCTGTGTTTCATTGATTATGCAAAGGCATTTGACTGTGTGGAGCTTGATATACGAAATATAAATATACTATTTAATGTTTTCTCATATTATTACGTGGTATAATAACTGCATTGTGGTATGATATATACAATTATATACAGGGAGTTCCTGGTGTAACCCGCAGGCGGTTGTGCTGATAATTCAAAGGTGCAGCTTCAAATCCTCCAGAGTCTGCATGGGAGAGAGATGAATCTCCTCCCATGCAATTTATAGCTTCTGTAGACTCACTGGAGGGTCAGCTATGAGTCAGATCCTACAGTGGCAATGAGTTTTATATATTAACTACCATATAGCATGACTATATATCATATTATCATAACATTATATATTATATTAAAAGCCATCGAGTTGGAACTCACACATCGCTCACATTCCCGCAGCTTTCAGAGGCTAAAAATCACACCACTTTCTGCTGCAGAGCAGCTGGTATATTTGAACCACTTGCTTTTGGGTTGGCAGAGCAACTCCTTATCCATTAAGCCACCAGAGCTCCCCATATATTATAATACATACTATTCCATGGTAGTATAATAACACCCGTTTACATCAGCATTTCTTAATAAGGGCTGCACTAGAGAGTAAAAGATTTTCTTAGGAAGGTAATAAAACAAGCACAATAAAAAGTAAACCTTGCTTTTTTAACTGTGTGTTTCTGTAAGAAAAAATAACTGCTGAAAAAGAAAAAGAAGAAATTCCTCACATACAACAATTGACAATCGTTGTTAGTTTGGGCTATTTCCCCTTGTATTTCCACTGACAAGCTTCTCTCAGTTGAGAAGCTTAGGTTCGTATTTATTGTTGGGTGAGCAGTGAGGAATTATGCAAGTGTTCAGGTCTTTCATTCATAGGGTTGCTATGAGTCGTCTATGACTCGATGGCACTTAACACATAGAGAGAGCTCTGTTGGCATAGTGAACAAACAGTGATGCTACCAAGCCCAAGGTGGGTGATTTTGACCTGCGGCCCTCAGGCCTGGTTTAAATTGTTTGTTTGTCAAACATTCTTCTAAGTGAGATAGCCCTCGTCTGTCCACTTTCTGTACAGAAGTTAACTCATGGTTGCTGTGACGTTAACACTGTTACACTGATGCGTCAAATGTGTTAATGGTTACCCATGGTGGACAGTGTTTGGTGGAGCTTCCTAATTAAATCAAGCTTGGAATCAGGAGTGGCATCCACTTCCATAATAGCTTGCTTCCAGAAAATCTATGAACATGGAGAAACGACCAAAGTTATACAGTGTTCAGTTCTTTCATTCATAGGGTCCCTATGGGTCATCTATGACTTGACGGCACTTAACAACAACAGTATAACAAGTATGTTGTTGTTATTGTTGTGTACTATGCAGCTGGAAACAATCCATAGCTGATTCCCCAGAAGGTTTTCAGAGGCTGTAAATCACACGGGAAAGCTTACCCAGCTTTCTCCAGCAAAGCACGGTGCAATCCAAGAACCAGGCTCCTTCAGGATTACAGTGCAGCTTCTTACCACTAGACCGTCAGAGCTCCCTATGTAACAGTTATATCATAAAGATGATTGCTAGATCGCTAGATCGATAGATCGACAGATGGAGTTGTTATGTACCATCAAGTTGGAACAGACTTATAGCTCATAAGCTCATAGCTCACCCTCTGGCTGGTTCACAGAGACAGGTTTCAGAGGGAGATTGTACATCTTACTCCCACAGAGCAGCTGGTGGACTCGAACCATGTGCCTTTAGAGTTGCAGCACAGCTTCTTACCACTAGGCCACCAGAGCTTCCTATGTAACAATTATGTAATAATTATATATACAATAACAACAATATTATAATATATATAATATTGTTGCTAGCTGTTGTTAAATGATCCCCAACTTGTAGTGACCCCAGGCGTAGTTAAATACTTGGTCAGGCCTGTACCGACTCCATAATTAGTTAGCAATTGGACCATTGCAAGGATTGGGTTTTCACTGAAGCAAATGCAGACCTTTATTCACAGTCTGAGGCTGTCTGAGGACCTCCCACTGAGAACTGTCCAGCATCTTAACAACACACAAGCCCCCACTGGCCACTATAAGGTGGCTGTGCTTTGAGGTGCACTGGTCGGAAACTGAGTCTAGGAGCAACTCATGGAGGGCTAGAATTCTGTCGCTGACCACCAGTGCCCCTGAATTATCTATTTACTGTTCTGAAGTAACTTGGAGTTGCTGTGATGCTGAACTCTGTACCACTGGTGTGTCAAACACCATAATGGTTGCCCATCGTGGACAGTGTTTGGTGAAGCTCCCAGATTGATTCTGATTTGGAAGAAGGAGTGGCATCCACTTCCTAAACCACACACCTCTGGAAACTCAATGAACATAGAGAAACGATGATGGTTATAGAACATGGTTCAGGTCTTCTGTTCAGAGGGTGCTATGAGAGGGCACCTAACAACAACAAGAGATGACAGGGAGCCTGAGGGAAGCAGTCCTACTGTGAAAGGTGGGCTCTCTTGTTTTGGTTGAGGGTCGTGAGGAAAGTTTGGTTGGGGGTTTTGTTTGCTTTTTTTATTATTTTTAATGAAAGTTTACAGAAAGTTAGGGTTTCCATTCATTCATTGTTACACTTTTCTCCCTGCCCCCCCATTCACCCTTCTCCTTGAAAACTAAAAGAAAATCTCTTTCATTGTTATACAATCCCTCCCCCCCAAGTGCACTGCACTGTGCAGCCTTCATTATGGACTCCTGTCATGACAATAATACCGAAACATATATCCCTTTTAAACAGTTCTCCCCCTCATCTGTTTCAATGCAGTGTACATCATTCCTTCCCTCCTTCTCTGCCTTCCCTCAACTCTGATGTCAGTCCCATTTTACAACAGTGGCCCTATGCAATGTTTGCCCTTTTGTGACGGAGATATTTCACTCAGCATAATGTCCTCCAGGGTCACCCATTTTTAATAATATTTCATGAGTTTCTTGTTTTTCAATGCTGCATCATATTCCATTGTGTGAATATACCACAGCTTCTCTATCCATTCATTTGTTGATGGGCACTCGGATTGTTTCTTATTTAAGCCTTTTGTTTAGAGTCAACACCACCTCCCAGAGGGCCTCTGTATTTAAAAGTCAGTTGGACCTGAGGGCCAAATTATAATTAAATTAGTTATAATTTAGAGAAACATTCTTCTCAGTGGTGCGGCACTGGTCAGTCAGTTTGCTGTCCTGGGGTAACCTGGAGTGGCTGTGATGCTGAATTCTGTGCCATTGGGATGCTGAATGCCATAGTGGTTACCCAAAGTGGACAGTGTTTGGTGGAGCTCCCAGATTAAGACACGTTTTGAAACAGGAGTGACGTCCACTTCTGAAACCACATGTCTCTGGAAACTCTATGAACTTTGAGAAATTACACTTGTGATAGAAAGGCTTTGTGTCTTTTTTTCACAGGGTCGCTGTGAGTCATGCTCGACTCCATGGCAATCACCACCACCAACAACATGCAACAGAAAAGGAGCTGGTTAAGCAGTGGCCAGAGGGCTTTATCATTGTCCTGATGCTGGAGAGTGAAGTCCACAGGACCGGTGGTCAGGGAGGGGCGAGAGTACGTGCAGGCTGGCACCCCGAAGGATCCCATCCTGTGCCGATTGATTATCAATCCTTTAGTGATCTGGGGGTGCTGAGAGGAGCCTGGAGCGAAGGAAGCACCCACCAGCCCAGGACAGGGAGACAGTGGGGGAAGGGCCAGGAAAAGACAGAGCACAGGTTGCCCTCTGGTGTTAGAATGTGTGAACTGCAAAGTGGCCTAGGTCTTCCTCTCACCCTCCAAGATTCACACACAATCTCTCATGTGGCACGTGCTTTCCAGAAACACTGGGAAAAGGGAATTCTGTGCAATGTGGATCAGCCGGTCAAGGTGATACCTAACACAGTAGCCAAGCTGATAACCGTACAAAGCACCCCACTGTGACTGCACAGCCAACACTGGTGTCTCTCTGGCTTTCTCTCTCTCTTTCTCTAAGTCTCTCTTGCCCTCGCCCTCGCTGTCGCCCTCGCCTTCTCCCTCTCCGTGTGTGTGTGTGTGTGTGTGTGTGTGTGTGTGCGCGCGCGCGCGCGCGCGCACATGCGCGTGCTCAAACGTGTGTATGTCTCCTCTCTTTCTGTCTCCCTGCCTCCCTCCCCCATCCCTTTCTCTCCTGTCCAGTCAGAATCAGCTAATAACTGACCCCATAGCTGGTTTCAGAAGGCTTTTAACTGCAAGAGAAGAGATTGCCCGTCTTCCTCCTGTGGGGCTCCTGGTGAATTTGAACCATGAGAGAAGCACAGCTTTTGCGTTAGCAGCTCAGCTGCCTGTGGGCTGTGCCACCAGAGCTCCTTGCCTCCAACACTTAGTGAAGCTAAAGACCCTTTATGACGTGTTGAACAGCCCCTCATTGACCTCAGTAGCACAGGTTGGCATAGTGACAGCTGCGGTGGATTCGAGCGTGTCAGAGATGCTGAGGACGGTTCAAGGTAGGGCAGGCTTCAGACCTGCTGTTTACAAGAAAGCTATGAGTTGTACTCAACGTATTGGCACCTAAAAACAACAGCGTTACCCTGGAGATAGAAGTGACTCCAAGTTGACCCTCCAGGGGATTTTCTGAGGCTCTAAATGGCACAGCAAGGTATCTTCCTACATATTTAAAAGGTCAGCAGATGGACAGGGAATGGCATTGAGGCTGTCTCTGCTCCACACGGTCCAGGCCTCAGGTGGAAGAGTTGAAGACAGGGGCACTGAGATCTTGGGAAGACTATTCACTCACATCTCCAGTGCTTGATGCTGGCTGGAGGCTGAGGACACCAGTTCCTCTCCTGTGGGCTTTTCCTTGTCCTTCTTCAGTGGTTGTGCTACAAGGCCAATCTTCTGCAAGAGGGAGAAAGAGCTGGAACCGCTCTCCTATTTGTGACCTGGCCCGGGAAGTGTACAGCATCACTTATACCACTGGCTTCTGGCTGCAAGTCTCATCCACGTGCAAAGGGAGTGGGATGCGGTGGGAAGACTGTCAATCGCTTCTCAGCGGAGTTAGTGTTTGCAAATCACTCAGCTCCCTTTGATGTTAGTTCCCTGTTATATGCATGCATGCATTGTTCATGTGGGCCCATTGTATGTATAAATACCATATGTGCAGGCATCGTTGAAATACATAACCACTAAGTGACAGAGGGGAGCAGTGATTATGACTGTTCACTGTTAAAGTTCATCCCAGCATCATTTTGTCTAACTTGGAAACCAATTTTTTCCAATAATATCTCAAAAATGCATTACCATTTAGTCAGAACCAATCACCCACCCCACCCCACCCCCACCCCCGTGGGAGGATAGAAGGGGGTGTCTTTGAGCTGTGGTACTGGAGAATAGTATTGAATATACCTGGGACTGCTAAGAAAACAAACAGGATCATCCTGGAGAGGGTTAAAGGGGGCAGCTTCTTGGAGGCAAGGATACTGAGGCTTCATCTAACATACTTTGGACGTGTTGTAAGGAAGGACCGATCCTTGGAGAGGGGCGTCATACTTGGGAGGGTGGAGGGACAGCGCAGGAGAGGAAGACCCTCTGTGAGGTGGATTGATTCAGTGACTGGGGTAATCTGGGTGGGTGTGTTGGAGACAGTGAGACTGACAGGACAGAGCAGGGCTTAAGGCTGTTGTATGTAGGGTTGCTAGGAGTCTCACGCAACTCAATGGCACATAACAACAACAAACATCACACAGGAGGAGATAGTCCATTGTTTCTTCCAAGGAGCAACTGGCGGTTTCAAATTACTAGAGAGGCACCATCTTTGGGTTCACACCACAACTTCCCACCCACTAGGCCACCAAACTCCCTTCTAGCAATGTCGTTACTGTTAAGTGCCGTGGAGTCAAGTACGACTCACAGCGAACCCGTGAACAGTAGATCTGAACTCTGTCCCAACCTGTTCCATCCTTCTCATCTCCAACACTTTTGAGTCCATTGCTACAGACATGGCATCATTTAACCACACTGAGGGTCTTCCTCTACTTCACTGACCCTCCACCTTTCCACGCATGAAGCCTTTTTTTCCCAAGGAATAGCCTCTCCTAACAACATATCTGAAGTATGTGAAATGACACTTCATCAACTTTACCTCCAAAGAACCTTCTGGCTGCACTTCCTCCAACACATAACTATTTGTTCTTTTGATAGCCCATGGGATAGTTCTCAACACCTCAATTCAAATGCATAAATTCTTCCATCATCCTTATTCATCGTCCAGCTCTCAGGTGTATAGCAGGTGATTGGAAAAACTGCAGCCTAAATCAGGCTTACCTTGGTCATTAGTCTGACATCATTGCTCTTCTAGACTTGGCAGACTTTGTCAATGTCGTATGTCTCCTAAGCTCATGGCTACTGGTACCAACGGTGTTGACTGTGGATCCAAGCAAGAGGAAACAGTTGATAAACTCAACCTTTTCTCCATCTATCATAACATTGCCTATTGGCCCAGAGGTGATGATTTTTGTCTTGGTGTTGAATTGTAATGCATATCGCAGACTGTAGTCCTTGATCCTCTACCGCAAGTGCTTCAGTTCCTCCTTGCTTTCAGCAAGCGAAGTTATGTCATCTGCCTAACACAGCTTGTGGATGAGTCTTCCTCGAACTCCACTTCATATAGACCAGCTTCTCAGATGATTTGCTCAGCATACAGACTGAATAGGTAGAGAGAGAGAGAGCATACATCCCTGAAGCACTTCTTTGTTAATTTTAAGCCATGCAGTGTTTCCTTGCTCTATTTGGACAACTTCTTGGTCTAGGTATAGATTTCAAATATGCACAATTAAGTATTCTGGCATCCCCATTCTTCTCAAGGTTAACCACAGTTGTTATGATTCATACCGTCAAAATTCAGTCAACTCTTAGCGCATACTACACACAAGAAAATTCTAGCACTGGAGCTGTCTCAGGCTTTCAGAGGCTGTTGAGGGTTAAAACCAAAAGATTACTCAAGAAGACACTTTGCATGGCAGATGTCAAATATCCAACTCAAAATGGCTAAAAGCACATGAAGAAAACCTGTTGGTTACCATAAATGGAAAGTCTAATGACTTCCTATTGTTAGCCAAGGACTCAGCGTTCTGACTGATCCTCTATTTCATGTCTCAACTTGGCTCCATCATTTTCAGTGAGACATCTAACCCAGAGCAGGAGTCCACACTGTCTTAATTTTTTAAAAAAATATCAATGCTGCGGTGTTAGCCTAAAGTTAACTGTCTCCAGCTACCTTAACTGCAGACATATGGTCTTGTAAATCATCAATAGCTGTGCGACCAGGATGAGAGTGCTTCCCACACTGGTCTGTAAGACTTGAGGGAGAGACTGGAGCAAGGCCTTGTTGAGAGGTATACCCTAGTGATAGTGAAAGTGATGGAGAGCCTGTCGCATTGCTTCAGAGAAACTGTGGCAAGGTGTGATCTGAGGAGCGCTGAGATAAAGAGCACAGTTAAAGGTTTTGCTGATCTTACCTAATAATTAAGAAGAAGCTGACTTATAACTACTCTGAGGCAAATCTTGCTGGATGATTTGGATTTGTGCTACTGAACTGAACTAGGACTTTCACTAATTGATAAATTTTGCCTTTGGACTGCTGGGCACCTACATTTGCACTGAGTGATATTCTTTACCTCCCTCACTTTCCACCTTGTTTTTGTTGTTGTTGTTGTTGTTGTTATGTGCCATTGAGTCACCTATAACACACAGTGACCTTATGACAGCAGCTCTGGAGCCTGCCCTGTCCTGAGCCTGTCTCACTAATTCCGACACACGAGCCTCCATTGTCACAGTCACTGACTCAATCCGTCCCATCTGAGGTCTTCCTCTCCTGTGCTGTCCCTCCACCCTTCCGAGAATGATGTCCTTCTCCAAGACCTAATTATGTGCCCTAAGTATGTGAGATGGAGCTTCAAAATCATTGCCTCTAAGGAGAAACTTGGTTTCACCCTCTCTAATGTAGACCTATTTGTTTTCTTGGTGGTCCATGGTATGTTCAAGACAGACTCTTCTCCAGCACCACAACCCGACAACATTGATTCTCCTTCTGTCACCCTTAATCATTGTCCAGCTCTCTGATGCATAGCAAGTAATTGCAAAGATCATGGGCTGGATTAGGCACACCTTAGTCTCTAGACTGACAGCATTGCTTTTCAGTACTCTGGAGAGGTCCCTGAAAGCTGGTTTTCCCAATGCAATTTGTCTTCTCCAGCTCCCCACCCTCCCCTCTCCAAGAATTCAGATAATGTATGTTTTGGGAAATTTTACAAAAAGCCTCTTTAAAGTCTTGAAAAACCAGTATGTCACTTTGAAGTCCAAGAGGTGCTTGACTCAAGCCGTGCTCTCCCCCCACCATGGATTTTTTTTTTGTTTTTTTATATTACTCTGATTTATTTACAAAGTTTGAATACTTTTTTCCCCCACAAAAGATCCTTCCCATTTCCTTTACCCACCCACCCATGCAATTCGTCTTTTGTTTTCCTGATTACTGCTGCCAAGAGTGTAAATTGTGGCGCGTGGAAGCAGTAATTGCTAACAACCTCAATCTCCTCTCTTCTCCATCTGTCATGGTGCTGCCAGTTGGCCAAGTGGTGAGAATCTTTGTCTTCTTGATATTGAGCTTCAATCCAGTTTGAAGACTACCCTTTTTTACCTTCTGCAGCAAATGCTTCAGGTCCAACATATTACCCTAAGAAAACCCATTCTTGGTACTACAACTGTGGGTCAAGTCTGTGAGTCAGCAATGAATAAACAAACCTCTTACTGCTGATGTGTCTCTAATGGTTGTAGGAAGCCATCCTGAGTAGATCTTAACTCTGCCACTGATAACACTTTTTGACTTGCAGCCGCCACCCCTGTCCATCTCTGGGACTATGCCTACCTCTTAAATCAGCACCTGTAAATCAACACCTTGGGGCATGCCCCTCCCTCTCTTTTGTAAACTGATAACCTAGGGCTGGGTTCCCTGGCAGCCCAGCCTACTCCGCTCCCTATTTATAGCAGAATTCATCGAATAAATTTGGGCTTGATCAGAAATCTTTGTCTAGCCCCCATCTCTCGTGTCCCTGTTCCTCTTTTAATCCACACAGGTTCCACTCTAGAACACGTATGAACCCGCAGGTCGGTTTCAGCTGGCGGTTTCAAATGGTACCATGGGGCTGGGCAGGCTTTTCCTCCGCTCTCTGCTCTGGGGCAGTGAGGGGTGTGCTGTTCTCATTCCCTCTGGCCCTTTCAGAGAGACACTCACATCCCATTTTCTGCTCTTGAGACAAATACCATCAAGTTAATTCCTATTCCCGGTGATCTAATATATCTCAGAGTAGAACTGTGAGTCCACAGGATTTTCAATAATATTTTTAAAGTCATTTCCAAATGACTTCTGAAGCACCTCTAGGTAAACACCAACCTTCTGCTTGACCCTCAAATACATTGATTGTAGGAACCACCCAAAATCTCCACATTGTTCTTGTCACTGTTAGTTGCCATCAAGTCACCTCCAACTCATTGCAAGTTCATAAATGAGAGAATGATACTCTACCTGGTGTTACACCATCCTCACAATTATTGTTAAAGGTCATTTCTATATATAAAGAAGGGAGCTCTGGTGGCTTAGTGGTAAGGAGTTGTGCTGTCAACACAAAGGTATAGAGTTCAAATCGAACAGCTGCTTTGCAGGAGAAAGATGGGCAATCTCCTCCTGTGTGATTTATAGCCTCCAAAAATATGTCAATGTTAACCATAATTTCTTATTATTCACATAGTCCCTAAACAGTCTGCACACTGAAGTCTTCAATATGAATGGCATCTCAACATCAAGAAATTAAGAATTCTCACTAATGGACCGACAAATGACATCATGCTTGATGAAGAAAAGATTAAAACTGTCAATGACGTCATTTTACTTGGATCCACAATCAATATATTTGGTACTAGCAGTCAGGAGAATAGGAGACATATTGCACTAGGAAAATCTGCAGTCAAGGACCTCTCCAAATTATTGAAGGACGATGATGTCAGTTTGAGGACTAAGGCGCACTTGACATCATTGTCTTTTCAGTCATTTACTGTGTTGTTGGAAGCTGGACAACGAATAAAGATGACAGAAGAAATTATGACTTTGAATTGTGGCGTAGGATAGGGTGCACCCAGAGTGCTCCTTGGAGGCAAAGGTGATGAAGCTTCCTCTCACATAGTTTGAGCATAGTGCTAAGAGTGTTTATTCCTTGGAGAGGGACTTCATGTTTGGGAAGGTGGCAAAGGAAAGGAAGACCCTCAGGTGGGTTGACACAGTCACTGCAGCAATGGGTTTGAACATGTTGGATATCATGAGAATGACACAGGATAGGACAGGGTTAAGACTTGTTGTCTATAGCGTCGCTATGTGTCGTACTCGATTCAACAGCACCTAACAACAATAATAGCAACATGCTCAAAGTCTATGAGATGAAACTGCACCATCCTTACCTCCAAGGAGCACTCTGGCTATATCTTCTCCAAGACATATTTCTGTTCTTTCAGCAGTCCATGGGATGGTCAGTACACTTCTCCAACACCAGAGCTCAAAGGCATCAATTCTTCATCTGTCCTCCTTTTTATTAGCCAGTTCTCAGTGGCATAGTAAGAGACTGAAAAGAACGTGGTCTGAATCAAATGCACCTTGGTCCTCAAACTGACATCATTGCTTCTCAGTAATTTGGAAAGGTCTCAGTGCAGA
>NW_006399875.1:7139449-7144256 GCF_000299155.1 Elephantulus edwardii | reverse complement strand
CTCACCACTGAACCAATCAGTAACATAATGATAGATGAAGAAAAGATTGAAATTGTCAGTGATTTCATTTTACTTGGATACATAATAAGCATCACAGTAAAAACAGTCAAGAAATCACAAGATGTGTTGCTTAGGGAAAACGTGCTGTCGAGGACCTCAAAAAGTGCTGAAGAGCAAGGATATCATTATAAAGACTAAAGTGTGTCTGATCCCAATCCGTGTTTTCAATTATTTGCTACAATTACGTGCAAGTGGGACAACGGATAAGGAAGAATTAAGAATAAATAATCAATGCCTTTGAATTGTGGTGTTAGAGAAAAATACTAAATGCAGTATGGATTTGCAAAAGAACAAGCAAACATGTCTTGTAGAAAGTGCAACCGGAGTGCTCCTCATAGGTGAGGTTGGTGTCGCTTACTGTCAATTATTTTGGGTATATTTTCAGAAAGAACTGATGACATCATTCATGGATAGGCAGAGAGTCAGTGAAAGTGATGAAGACTATCAAGGAGATAGATTGGTACGGTGATTGCAGCAATGCATTTCAGCATGAGAGAGAGTATACAATGGTGCAGAATAGTTCAAGGTTCACATCTGTTGTTAATAGGGTTACTGTGAGTTGTAGTTGACTTGATGGCACCTAACAGTCATGGCACTAGGAACATTATTACCAGTGTTACATGGATCTTGGCAGAAAGCTAAGAGTACCAGAGGAATGTCTATCTGTGTTTCATGGACTATGCAAAGGCATTTCACAGTGAAGATCACAACAAACTATGGCTAACCTTGAGGAGAATGGGAATCCCAGAACACCTTGATCATGCTTGTGAAACCTATACTCAGACCAGAAAGCAGTCCTCAGAGTAGAGCAAGAAAGCACTGCATTGCTCAAAATCAGGAAAGGAGAGTATCCGGGATGCGTCCTATCTCCAAACCTTTTCAATCTACTTGCAGAGCAGATCATTCAAGAGATCATCTTTATAAGAGGAAATGTGGCCTCAGGATTGGTGTAAGACTCATCAACAACCTATGTTATGCAGATGACATAACCCTGCTGGCTGAAACTGCAGAGAATCTGAAGCACTTGCTGCAGAAGGTCAAGTACTGTAGTCCTCATTATGGATTAAAGCTCAACATTAAGAAGACAAAGATTCTTACCACTGGGACAATTAACTGGTAGCACAATGATAGATGGAGAAGAGATTGAGGATGTTAACAATTCAGCTTGCTTGGCTCCACAATCAACACTCTTGACACCGGCAGTCAGGAAATCAAAAGACAGATTTCACTGGGAAAATCTGTGGTCAGGGACCTCTCCAGAGTGCTGAAAAGCAAAGATGTCAATCAGGGGACTAACAAGTGCCTGATTCAGGCTAAGGTCTTTTCAATTAATTGTTATGCATCAGAGAGCTGGACAAATAACTAAAGATGATAGAAGACGAATCAATGCCTTTGAGCTGTGGTGCTCTAGAAGAGTATTGAACATATGATTGACTGTCAAGAGTACCAACAGGTCTGTCTTATAGAGGGTGAAACCAAGATGCACCTTGGAGGCAAGGATTTTGAAATTCTGTCTCACATACTTTGGTCATGTGGCCAGAAAGGACCAGTCCTTGGAGAAAGACATAATGCTTGGAAGGGTGGAGGGGGCAACACAAGAGAGGAAGACCCTGGAGGAGATGGATTGACACAACAAATGGGGTAATGGAGATAGGTGTGTCAGAGTCAGTGAGACTGGTTCAGGATAGGGCAGGGTTCAGAGCCTTTGTACATAGAGTTGCTGTGAGTCACAGCAGCTCGACAGCAGATAACAACAGCAACAATACCATTTTGATTCAATACCAATTTGACTCAACACGAATTGAGTCAGAACCAACTCTTAGCTGACTCTTGGTTGGTTTTCAAAGGTATAAATCTCACAGGAGATGCTAATTTTTCTTCAGAGGAGCCACTAGTGGGTTTGAACTGCCAAAAACATGTGGTCTTTAGGCTAGAAAAACAAATCCCTATACAGGCTATACCATCAGAGCTCCCACAATAAAAGATAAAAAGAATGAATACCCTTTTATAATTTCCAGGGATAGGAAAGAAGGGGAAATAGTAAGTAGACAAACAGTACGTTAGGTCAAGGGAAAGGTTCTGTGTTGTATTAACCCAAAAGCTGTAACTTAGCCCCTCTAGTCTCCAGCTACCTTAACTGCAGACACATGATCTTGCAAATCAGCATGGTCTTGCTAATCATCAACAGCTGAAGCAACAATATAAAGCGTGTTCGCCACACTGACAGCCAAGATCTGGGACAGCAAGACTTGAGGCAAGAAAGACTTGAAACAAGAGTTGAGGTGAGTAAGGCTTCTGTTGGCAAGACCCTGGTGAGGGAGAGACTCTGGTGGTGGAGAGACTGTGGCACTGCTGTGGACAAAAGGTGGCAAGGTGTGACCTGAGGCTTCTCAGATTTGTACTGGTCACAGCTGGATTTTGCTGTTTTTGCCTTTAATGATGGAAGGGAAGGCTGCTTGCTGACTTGAGATCAGAGCCTGGACTAACTGAGGAGTTGTGCCTTGGAAGCTTTGGGCTAAAACCTGGATTTATTTTGGGTGACATTATGATATTCTTTGCCTCCCCCACCCTCCAACTTCCTTCCCTAATAAATCCCATTGTTGATACCATAACTGTGAGTCTGTGAGTTAGCAATGAATAAATGAACCTCTTGTTACTGGTGTGGTTCTACAGGCACCAAGGGGCTGGGCTAGAGGCTCTTTATCTGCTTTCCGTTCTGGGACAGTGAAGAGCTGTGCTATTCTTCCTCCCTCTGGCCCTTTCAGAGAGATACAGGATTGTGCTCCCATGTACTATTTTCAACATTTTAAACTTCTTGTAAAAAAAAAAAAAAAAGAAAAGAAATTAAATCTATTTTAAAAATAAAAGTCAATATTATTCCACTGGAACTCAAGGAGGAAAAAGAACTCTTTCACCGACTATATAGAGCATTGTCTGGTTCCCTGAACAAAATTTTAGGCAAACTTTAGCTGTGAGTCAGCCAAAAAGACCATGTCACACCTCACACCCGCCCTAAGCATTAGCTCGAGATGTTGGCCTGGTTTCAGAATAAAGAGGATATTTTAAGTACACTTTAAAACTCAAGTTCCTACTCCCTAAAATTCACAAGTTCTGTTAGCCTCTTATCTGAACTTCCCCCTGGAACACCTCCTGCTAGCATTAATAATTCAACTTCTCCTGCTAGCGTTAATAGTTCAATCTCTCCATGCAAGCAAGATCAATTATTTCCTCCAATTATTCACTATCTCTTGGTTATGTGGATCTTTTCTTTCAAGATCATTTTCTTTCAGTACATTCTAGGGATGCCCCCCCACACACACATAGTTCCCAATCTGGGAGTATAGCAGCAAACATTATATGTTTTTGTTATTGTTGTTATTGTTAGGGGCCATCAAATAATCTCTATAATTCATAATTAACATATGTACAACACTCGTGCTGGCAAGGTGCTATTTCTACTCACAGTATCTACTATGCTTAAGACTGTTCCAGATGTGTCAATCCATTGTGTTAAGGGTCTTCTTCTCTTTTGTGAAACAACTACTTTTCCAAACATGATGTCCCTTCTCCAGGGATGAGCTAACTAGTCTTGTTTTCACAAAAGCATAAAAGATAGCTTGCAATTGGCAAGACAAATACCAGGACACATAACAAAATGTAGTTATCTGCTTGGAGAAGAATCTAGAGTCTTGAAAAACTGCACCTAACATGAGAAGCCCTGAGACACTCGCCAGTTTGGAGGACATAAACACTTTGCAAAGTTTACACATTCTGGTTTTTTCAAGATTTTTTAAAGTTACATTCTTTTTGTGGTCAGCAAAAATAGTGATTTCCTTCATAAATGGAAAAAGAAAGATATAATCTGTCACCAGCTCACTGGTGGTAATTGAATTCTTAGCTTGTGCACACCCTTGAAAATGAAGGTGGAAGTCCCATCTATTAACTGTTACATTTTTAGACCTGCATGTGGTTTCTTGTTCATTAAACTGTTAAATCCTTTGATTGGTGGTTGCTTCTGAGAATTATTGATTACCTATGAATTTAACCAGACTGTGGGGGGAGAAATGCAGAGTTCTAATCCATAAGGGCTAAAACTCTCTATCTGGAGCTTTCACTCTTCATTTCCCCAGTCATACCACAGACATGTACGTATTTACTTATTAAGAAAGTGAATTCCAATTTTCAAAGTATTGAAAAAAACATGACTCTCCCCATCAAAATGACAAATGTTTTTTCCAAGCAAGTAGAAATAGAGAACAAAAAGCTTACAAATGATATGGTATACCAATTTGATTACAATCAAATTACACGGGACACGGGATTTACAATGTATTCAAGTTATGCAAACACTACTTATGACTGTCTCTCTGGTTTTGTGCACCTTATCTTGACACAGTGACCATCACCACAGACGTGAGCACGTCAGAGACCATGAGGATGTCAAAGTGCCGGATGATGGAATCACTGAGACTTCGTCACTCAAGAGGTGAGGGGAGAGGAACTCAGGGCTGAGTGTCCTCTCAACTTTTAGTCCCCATAGCTTTTATCTGAGAACTTTTGCAAACAGAAAAACAAGCTGATTAGACCACAAACGAAAATGTGGTTTACTGGTTTTTACCTTATTGGCTGACTCTTCCTGTTGACACGCTCACATCCGTATCAGAAGGCAGCATCAGGGAGCTCTGGTGGCCTACTGGCAAGAAGCTGCACTGCAATCTCAGAGGTTGTTGTTGTTGTTGTTGTTGTT
>NW_006399875.1:7132876-7135779 GCF_000299155.1 Elephantulus edwardii | reverse complement strand
ATGCCTAATATGTCAATATTTATGGGTTCCACTTCTTTCTTAACAATTTCTAATTTTCCTTCATTCATGGCTCTCACATTCCATGTACCAATCACTAGGGTCTGCTTACAACTGTTCCTCCTCCTTTGTATTTCCATAGAGGTATGCGGTTTGAATGCACCAGATGCTCTGCTGGAGAAGGCGGGGCTATCTCCTCCTGTAACAGTCAGATCTGATTTGATGGTACAGGCACAGAAAATAATAATTTTTTTTTTTAAAAAAAAGGCAGCATTATGGGAGAATCAAGGTTTTGTGCGCACACCCACCTACCACGAAGACAGAGTATCCTTTTCATTTGATTACATTCTTTTAATCTAGACAACCCCTGCTTTAATCAGTTAAACCCCTAAAGAAACATCTATAATACTGTCAGTTGAGTCCTGATGGCTTAGTGGTAAGCAGTTGTGCTGCCAATATGAAGGCACTTGGTTTGAATCTACCAGCTGTTCCGAGGGGAAAAGATATCTAATCTCCTCCTGTGCACTTCGCTGCCTCTGAAAACCCACTGGAGTAGCTCTGCGCAGGTTCTGAATCCACAGTACATAACAACACACCGTTCACTGCCATAGGTAGCTTAGGTGTGATATCGGCGTGGTGGTGGGTCAAGAAATTGTTCTTTATGGTGAAGATTTTCTTGCACTGCACTGTGGCTATTTATTCTTGGAGTCCTGGTGGTACAATGGTTAAAATATTCATCTACTAATCAAAGAATTGGCAGTTATGACCTATCAGCTTTTCCCTGGGAGGGAGATAATGCCGTGTGTTTGAGATTGGTTGGATTGCAGTGAGACGAGAAACACCACTAGCCAGAGCCAATTTAAGCCAGAACCTGCAGTGATAAACAATGTCTGGCATCGCAGAAACCTCTGTACTGAAAAGTCGTCCTGCACACTGGGTTCTCTTTTCCTCTCTAATGCTAATGGCATGAGTGGTCCATCTTTCTATGTTGCCTCACTTAAACTGATCCAGTTCAGAGGCAGAAAACTAGAACCTTACTACCATCTACAAGAGAGAGGTAGAGATGCAGAGGAAGCAATTGAAACTGCTATGACCTGGATCAGGCACACCTTAGTCTTCCAATGGATATCCTTGCTCTGCAGAACTTGAGAGATGTCCTCGACAGTAGATTTTCTCAATGCAATGCATCTTTTGATTTCTCTGCTGTTGCTACCATGGGTATTGGTTGTGGATTAAAAAAAAAATTAAAAGTAAATCCTTGACAACATCAATCCTTTCTCCAGCCATCATGATGTTGTCTATGGGTTCAGTGGTGAGGAATTTTGTTCTTGATGTTGAGATGCAACCCATATTTAAGGTGGCAGTCTTCCTAAAGATAACACAACCTTACTTGCAAAAAATGAAGATGACTTAAAACACTGCAGAAAATCCAAGACCACACACTTCAATATGGGTTACATCTCAGTAGCTGCATACCATCCAGTTGGTCTGGTTTCAGGCCAATTGAGGCTTTTGTTCATCAGGTAACTTGCTATCCATTGTTTTTCATCAGGCTGTCTTTGACTTCTTTTTGTACATTTTTATAGGAGGAGACTACCTATCCTTCTCCTGAGGAGCAGCTGGTGGTTTTCAACCCTCCAACCATCTAAACGGTGAGAATATACATTTCTGTTCTTTCAATCCCTCTCCCTTACTGTATTTTGTTCTAATAGCCCTAGAAAACAGAGACATGAGAGTAAATCCTTTAGACATATTGGGGACACAGTGAGACAAGCTGGTATTCTTAAAGCAGAGACTCTGTTAATGGTCAAGCATTGGAAGTGAAGAGAAAACTTGGGTTAAAAAGCAAAGCCTGTTGCTATCGTGTAGAATCTGACTCACAGAGACCCTGAAGGGGACAGAGTAAGAATGATCCACATGGTTTTCTAGGCTGTAAATCTCTAAGGGAACAGACTGCCACATCTTTCTCCCAAAGAGAGATTGATGAGTTCAAACCACCAAACTCTGGGTTCGCAGGTGAACATATAACAGCTGCTCCAACCAGAGCTCCTCTAAAAATACAAACTATCATAAAACGTGAAAGAGAGAGTTGTTTGAGAGACACTGATTTATGACGACAGAAAACTCGAGAGCAGATGTCGGTGATGTTTCCACAACACGAGGGAGGTAATCGGTGCCACTAAATTGGACACATGAAAAATGTGGAGCTGGCAAATGTTGTGGTATCGTTATTCTCACAGCCAAAAACTGGAATAGTGACTCTTTCCTCTACTGCACGTACACACCCTCTCCCTACCACACACACAGCCTCTTCATCAAGTTGGGAAGGAAAGAAAATCTATTAAAATGGGACCTTTACTTGGCTCAGCCCTGACCCCAACATGAGGGAGTGTGAGGTGTGAAACTGAAGTCAACACTTGTCACAATTAACCAGGGACGTTTTGAGCCAGGACAAAGAGGACAGCTTACTCTAACAGCTTTATCGACATGCCTTATCAATAACATGCGCCTTTCTTTATACAGGATATTTGCTTTTTTTCTTTTTCTCACAGCTGTGAGGAAATGAGTTTCTGTTTTAGCTGTTAGCCATTCGTTGACTATGGAACGAAACGTTACTAGGTTCTGTTGAGTGAGTTCTGACTGATAGTGGTCCAGGTCCCCCAGCAGGAAGTGCAGTCTGGTCCTGTATTCCCCCGCCATCATCGCTGCCTCGTGCGCTGTTGTAGCCACTGTGTGCTTCCAAGTTCTTGAGGGGCTTTGGCTTTTCTTTCCCTCCCAGAATTAAATAGGATTGAAGAGATTGAGATTGTTGACAGCTTCAGTTTGCTTGGCTCTACAATTAACACTCTTCGTGGAATACTATGCTGCATGGAAAAACAAGGAACTCAGGCAATATTATTCAAAAT
>NW_006399875.1:7124550-7132209 GCF_000299155.1 Elephantulus edwardii | reverse complement strand
TGCCTTTGAGCTGTGGTGCTGAAGAGGAGTATTGAATATAACATGGACTGCTAAGAAAACAAAACAGGTTCATCCTAGAGAGGGTGAAGCCAGGCAGCTTCTTGGAGTCAAGGATTCTGAAACTTCGTCTGACATACTTTGGACATGTGGCAAGGAGTCCTTGGAGAGGGGACATCATGCTTGGGAGGGTAGAGGGACAGCACAGGAGAGGAAGACCCTCGATGAGATGGATTGATTCAGTGACTGGGGTAATGGGAGTAGGTGTGTTGGAGACAGCGAGATTGGCAAGAGATAAAGCAGGGTTTAGGGCTGTTGTACATAGGGTCACTGTAAGTTGCAAGTGACCTTGATGGCACACAACAACAACAAAGTTTTACCATGAATGCATAAGTTGTTTTGCAACATGAAGTTCTTCATCACGTAGGGGAACAGTCATGACTCGACCCTGGGTCGTTGGGGCCTCCACCCCTTCACTGTTGAGTGGGACACTAGCATCTGCCTGCCTAGGGTTTCACTTGCTGAACTTAGAATGTGAATATACGGCCGCGAGATGAGGCCAGCAGGGGGAGCGCTTCTATGAGTTTTGTTAGCTGAATCTCCTGCGAGCGTTAACTTCTGAATTTTTTTCTTTTTAATTTACTACCCAGTTGACGATGCTGATCAAAAAGAGATAGATGGGAGCCCATGATATATTGTAATGCAAAGGCATTTGACTATGTGGATTAAAACAAATTATGGTTAATGCTGAAAAGAATGGGAATCCCGGGATTTTAATAATGTTGGTGAGAAACTATACCTAAACCAAGAAGCTGTTGTTCAAACAGAACAAAGGAACACCAAGTGGGTTACAATCAAGAAAGGTGTACATCAGGGTTGTATCCTTTCTCCACACTTATTTAATCTGCATGCTGAGCAAATCATTCAAGATGCTGGTCTATATGAAGAAAAATAAAACATCTGAATTGGAGGAAAACTTACCAACAATCTGTGTTATGCAGAAGACACAGCCTTCCTTGCTGAAAGTAAGGAGAACTTAAAACGTTAGCTGTGGAAGATCAAAGACCATACAGTTGTTAATACGGATTTTCTCTCAACATCAAGAAGACAGAACTCCTCACCACTGGACCAACAGTCAATATGTCAATGATTTTATTCCACTTGGATTCACAAACAGTGGTTGTGGTTGTGGTTGTTATTATGTGCCATCAAGTTGCTTGTGACTCATAGAAACTCTATGTACAACAGTTCTGAAGCCCGCCCTATCCTGAGCCAGTCTCTGACTCCAACACATCTACCCCCATTGGCCTTGTAACTATATCAATCCATCTCATATAAGATCTTCCTCTCCTGCACTGTCCCTCCACCCTTCTGAGCATGATGCCCTTCCAAGGACAGGTCCCTCCCAGCCACATACCCAAAGTATGTGAAGCGGAGCTTCAAAATCCTAGCCTCCAAGGAGAAACTTGGCTTCACCCTTTCCAAGACAGACTTATTTTTTTTGGCGATCCATAATATATTCAAGACTCTTCACCAGCACCACACTCAAAGGCATTGATTCTTACTCTATCATCCTTAGTCATTGTTCAGCTTTCTGATGCATAGCAAGTAATTGTGAAACCATGACCTGGATCAGGCACACCTTAGTCTCTAGATTGACATCATTGTTTCTTGGTATTTTGGAGAGGTTCCTGACAGCAGATTTTTTTACCAGTGGAATTAGTCTTTTGGTTTCCTGAATTCTGGTGCCAAGAGTGTTGATTGTGGAGCTAAACAAGCTGTAATTGTTAACAACCTCAATTTCTTCTCCATCTACCACCAGTCAAAAAATCAAAACACATGTTACATTGGGAGAAATCTGCTGTTAAGGACATCTCCAAAGTGCCAAAGAATAAGGATATCAATTTAAAGACTGTTGAACCTGACCCAGGCCATGGTATGTTTAATTATTCTTATGCATCTGAAAGTTGGACAATGAATAAGGATGACAGAAAAAACGGGTGTCTTTGAGTTGTAGTGATGGAGAAAAGTACTGAATATCCCATGGATTTCCAAAAGGACAATCAAGTTTGTCTTGAAGGAAACACAACAGATCATTTCTTAGAGGCGAGAATGGTGAAACTTCATCTCACATAGTTTGGTGCATGTTGTCAAAAGGAGACAGTCCTTGGAAAAAGAGGAGGGAAAAGTGGAGGGAGAGTCAGTGAAAAAGAGGAAGATTCCCAACATAATGGACTGACAGGGATTGTAACAGCGAGCTTGGGTGTATCCGAGATGGAAAGGACAGCACAGGATGGAGCAAGGTGCATTTCTGCTGTTCATAGGGTCGCTGTACATCATAGGGGACTTGATGACACCTGACAACAACAACAACAACACATTATATGAATGTTAGCTGCGTTAGTCCAGTCAACTAGCCTTGTGAACAACTTAGAGAGAGAAGCTTTAATAGCAAGTATGAATTCCACTCTCTCTGCAGTTCAAGCACCCTCAGTTCAGCACTTAGGATATTATTTGTGATTTCAGCTGGCTCTTTGCTGAAAGCAGAAAATATCAGAAGGATTTTTATTTGTGCTTTTTGGACTATGCAAAAATACTTGACTGTGTGGGTCATAACAAATGATGGATAATATTGAGATGAGTGGAAGTTCTACAACACTTAGTTGTATTGAAACACACACTTTGGACTTGGCTTCAGGAGAGGTCAGTCCCTGGAGCATGACATCATGCTTAGTCAACTAGAGGGCCATCAGGTAAGAGGAAGTCTCCCAATGGGTTGGATTAACATCGTGTCTGCAAGAATGTGCTTATGCCCAGCAGAGATTGTGAAGAGGGCACAGAAGCACGAAGTGTTTCTACTCTGTGCATGAGGTTGCTATCGATCAGACAGAACTAGAAGCTACATCACACATCATAGTTCATAGGGTGTTGTGATGCTGACCGAAAATGCTGGCTGCATGTCCAAAGGTTCGAATCCATGAGCAGCTCTGAAGGAGAAAAATGGGAAATCTCTTCCCAGTAAGATTTACAGCTTCAGAAACCCTCTTGAGGGTCCTCTATGAGTTAGAATCAACTCTATGACAGGATGTTGGAGTTTGATGCTTTATTACCTTATACAAAATGAACACTAACTGGTCTAATATTAAAAAGCATAGGGAGCCACAGCCTAGCCAAGTAGACTATGGAATTAGCTTTACACACACCAGCCATGCAGATTCTTTGCTTAAAGACACGCCTTCTAGAAATGCCTTTCCTTACCCACCTGCTCCCCTCCTAGGAGCCTACACCTTTCAGGGCCCCTTCAATGTCCCTCTCCTGTGCTCTCAGGGTACCAGCATCCACATCCTCTCAATTCATGATGGAGCAGAAGGAGAAGAGCTTTATCCTTTTAAACTGTCTCTGTCTGAAAGGAATGCTGCAAGAGACGGGGCGATAAAGTCATAGGAAAGGCACTTAGTGAGAAAGATTGGAATGACCCACCTCAGTGAGAGAAGGTGAACTTGGGAGAAGAATGAGACGTTCGTGAGAAGAGGGCAGGTTTCCACTTCGTAATCAATGAAATCTCACCCTAACAGAGCTCTTCGCAGTTTGCACCATGACTTCTGGGTACAAATCACTCAATAAAGATTTAAACCTGATTAGGGCTGCCTGACACCCTAATAGGTTTCCTGGCTAATTGGGGGGAACAGAACGGTCGCTATGTGCTGATAAATTTCCTGTGCTTCCCTGGAAGCTCGATTACTACTGAAGTGAGTTGTCGTTAGGTCCCGTCAAGTCAGCTATGACTCATAGCGACCCCATGAACGACAGGTCAAAGCCCTGACCCATCCTCAGAATCTCCGCCAAGTGCAAGTCCATTGTTGCACACACTACGTCAATCCATCTCCGTGAGGGTCTCCTTTTCTTTTGCTGACCCTCGGCCTTTTCCAAGGAGCTCTGGCAGTTTAGTGGTAAGTAACTGTGCTGTCAGCACAAAGGTAGAGGGTTCGAATCCACCAGCTGTTCCACTGGAGAAAGATGGGCAGGCTCCTCCCATGTGATTTACTGCCTCTGGAAGTCTACTAGAGGGTCAGCTATGGGTGGTTCCAACTCGACAGTATTCAGCAACAACCACCTTTGCCGGGATAATGTCATTTTCCAAGGACTGGTCCTTCCTGACAAATCCAAAGTACGGGAGGTGAAGAGTCAGCATCTTGGCTAAAAGGAGCACTCTGGTTTAAGGTCCTCTGAGATCAATCTTTTCCTCTGGCATTTCATGGAATGTTCAATACTCTTCTCTACCACAGAGGTCAATAGGACATTTATATGGAGATCACTTGAAAGACCAATTATCACAGCACTTGTAATAGAAATTACCTATCACCTTTCTTATCTCCACCTCAGAACTGCTAACAAAGTTTATTATTACAAGGCAATTTTCCTCCGGGAACTTGTTTCTATTTCTAGATAAGGTCTATTTTCAATTACCGTGTGAGTTATATATGAATGGTGTTTCTAAAGCATTTGATAAATAAATCTCAAATTTTAAATACACATCAAGCATTGAAAGAATCACTGAAATGAGAAGAATTGGCCAACCCTAAAATATTTCAGGAAGTACCATAAAAACAAGAGCCAGTGGTAATAAAGGAAGAAGTTCAAGCTGCAATGAAGCCATTGGTAAAAAATAAGAATCCCCAAATCAATGGGACCCCAGCTGACAAGTTTCAAATGACAGATGCAGCCCTGAATGTGCTCACCCATCTATACCAGGAAATTTGGATGACAGCTGCCTGGCCAAGTGATTGGAAGAGATCCATATTTGTTTCCATTCCCAAGAAAGGTGATCCAACAGAATGTGAAAATTAACAATATTAGTAATATCACTTGCAAGCAAAATGCTGCTGAAGATTATTTTAAAATGACTACATTGTTATGTACTGTCAAGTTGCCTGTGACTCTTACTGACCTACAACAGCTCTAAAGTTTGACTTATCCTACACCAGTCTCACACACTCCAACACTACCCCCTTTGCCTCAGTTACTGTATCAGTCCATCCCAGCTGGAGTCTTCCTCACCTGTGTTTTCTCCCTACCCTTCTGAGCATGATGTCCTTTGCCAAGGACTGGTTCCTCTTGGCCATGTGACCAAAGTGAGACAGAACTTCAAAATACTAGCGTCTAAGAGAAACTTGGTTTCACCCTCTCCAAGATAGTCCATGGTTGTTGTTGTTATGTGCTGTCAAGTCGTTTGCGACTCATAGCAACCCTATGTACAACAGCCCTAAACTCTGCTCTATCCTGTGCCAATTGCATTGCCTCTGACACTTCCATCCCGATTGCCCCAATCACTGAATCAATCCACCTTACAGAGGGTCTTCCTCTCCTGCGCTGTCCCTCCACCCTCCCAAGCATGATGGCCCTCTTCAAGGACTGAAACTTCCTCAGCACCATAACTCGAAGGCATCAATTCTTCTGTCATCCTTAGTCATTGTCAAACTCTCTGATATGTAACAAGTAATTGCTAAGACCATTGCCTGTATCAGGCACATCTTAGTCTCTACACTGACATTGTTGCTCCAGTACTCTGGAGAGGTCCCTGACAGCAGATTTTCCCAGTGCAATTCATCTTTTTATTTTCTAACTGCTGATGCCTGATGTTCCGTTTCAATCGATATTGAAGACTACAGTCCTTGATCTTCTGCACCAAATGCTTCAGGTCCTCAGCAGTTTCAGTAAGCAAAGTTGTATCATCTGCATAACACATGTTTTTGATGAGTCTTTCTCCAGCCCTGACATCATATTTCTCTTCATAAAGTCTCATAGAAATGGCTATACTAGTACATAAATAGAGACCCCTCAGAAGTCCCAGCTGGATTTAGAAGAGGCACTGGCGCTGGGGATGTCATTGCTGAGGTCATATGGTTCTTCACTAAAAGCAAAGAATACCAGAAGAAGGTCTATTTCTGTTTTATTGACTCTGTAAAGACATTTTACTGTGTGGATTATAACAAATTGTGGCTAACATTGAGAAGAATAGGAGTCTTAGACCTAGTCCAAGATGCTGTTGTGTGAACAGAGTAAGGGAACAATAAATTAGGAAAAGACTGTGTCGGGGTTGTATCCTTTCTCCATATCTATTTAATTTGTATGCTGAGCAAATGATTCAAGAAAGCTGGACCCTATGAAGAAGAATGTGGCATCAGAATTGGAGGAAGATTCATAAACAATCTGGATTATGCAGATGACACAATGTTGCTTGCTGAAAGTGTAAAAGATTTTTAAGCACTTGCTTTAGAAGAGCAAAGATTGTAACCTACAATATGATTTGAATCTCAATGTCAAGAAAACAAAACTTCTCACCATTGGACCTGTAGACAACATCATGGTAGATGGAGAAAAGACTGGAAATATCAGCGACTTCATTTTACTTGGATAAAAAAAAAAAAACAACAACCAAAAACCAACAACCAAAAAACACTTGGTTTTAGCAGTCAGGAGATCAGGAGATGTATTGCACTGAGAAAATCTGCAATCAGGGACCTACCTCAACAAATTATTTAGAAGCACTGATGTTAGTTTGAGGACTAAGGTACACCTAATTCACACTGTGTTCTTTTCAGTTACTTGCTATGCATCTGCACGCTGGACAATGAATAAGGATGACAGGAGAATTGATGCCTTTGAACTATGGTGTTGGAAAAGAATACTGACTAGCCCATGGATGGCCAAAAGAACAAGCAGCTATGTCTTGGAGAAGGTGCAGCCAAAGTGCTCCTTGGAGACAAAGATGACGAAGCTTCGTATCACATGTTGCTAGAAGTGGCTATTCCTTGGAGAAGGACTTCATGCTTAGAAAAGTGGGGGGACAGAAGAAGGTGGAGCAAAGAAGAGGAAGGCCCTCAACCAAGCAGATTGACACCATGACTGCAGCAATAGACTTGAGTATGTCAGAGGTAATGAGGATGGCACAGGATAGGACAGGATTCAGATCTGTTGTTCATAGCGTCACTATGGATCGTATTCAACTTAAAAGCGCTGAATAACATCAACAACAAAAAACAATGATGTTGTTTTTCAAGAAAAGAATTGTTAAATAAAAGAAATGTTGATTGTGTTCTAGTTTGAATGATTGCGTGTTTGAAAATTATAAATTATAGTAGAAAGAAAAGAAAAATCCACACAATTGAACCAATAGAAAACATCAAGATAAATGAAGAAAAGCTTGAAGTTCTCAAGAATCTCACTTGACTTGGACCAATTGCTATGGAAGTATCAGTAAAAAACAACAACAAACCCAACATACTGCATTGGAAAAATTGTTGCAATGTATCTTTCTAAAGTGCTAAAGAACAAGGATACCACCTTGATGACTAAGGTGCACCTGACCTATGCCATGTTATTTTCAGTCACTTCCCATATATTGTGAAGGCAGGACAGCGAATAAGGACAATAAAGCTGATGTCTTTAAGTTATAGAACTGGCAAAGAATTTTGAGTATACCACAGTCTGTAGAATAAACCAACACGTCTTAGAAGAAATACAGCTAAGATTCTCCGTAGACATGAGCACAGAGAAATAGCTCAGTTACAAAAGGACAAATACTGCATAGTGCCACTGTTTTAAAACGGGACTAACATGAGGGTTGAGGGGAGACTGAGAAAGATGGGATAAATAATGTAT
>NW_006399875.1:7122515-7124250 GCF_000299155.1 Elephantulus edwardii | reverse complement strand
CTCACGTATTTTGAACATAGTATCAGGTGAGGTCATAGGGTCACTAAGTTTCCTACAACTCGACAGCACTTAACACCAACACCAACAACAGCAGAGAGAGAGAGAGAGAGAGAGCAGTTGGCCTAGTGGACAGAAAGCCGTGCTCCCAAGCCAAAGGTGGGTGACTTTACTCCGCAACCCCCAGGCCTGTCTTTAATTGTCTTTGGTCAAACATTCTTCTAAGTGATATAGCACTGGTCTGTCCATTTGCTGTACAGAGGTAACTCATGGTTGCTGTGAAGCTGAAAACTGTGACACTGATGAGTCAAATGTGATAATGGTTACCCAAGATGGACAGTGTTTGGTGGAGCTCCCCAATTAAAACAAGCTTGGAAGCAGGAGTTGCATCCACTTCCATAACAGCTTGCCTCTAGAAACCCTATGAACATGGAGAAAGGATGAAAATTATACAGGTGTCCAGGACTTTTGTTCATAGGGTCGCTATGAGTCGCCTACGACTCGACAGCACTTAACATCAGGAAAGGATAGACCCTGGAGAAAGGCATCCTGCTTAGAAATGCAAAGAGTCGGCAGAAAAGAGAACCAAAAAGAAAAGAAAAAAGAGGAGGGCCCTCAAGAGGACGGATTGACCAGTGGCTGCAGCAATGGACTTGACCATGGCACATGGTGAGCATAGCACAGGATGAACTGTGTGTATTTCTTCTGTTCATTGAGTTGCTGTGAGTCAGAACTAACCCGAGGGGTCCTAACAACAATAATTCATTTATGGAACTTTGTTTAAAGCACGTAATTCAAGAATTAAAACAAGGCTATTTTAATTCAAAATGATCCTTCATAATCCTCCAAAAACACCAGGGCTTGTCTTATTATGTGGCATTATAAGACCAATTATATCACTTTGTCATCAGCTGTTGTTGCACTTTTCATTTTTATGAGGCCTTCCTTCCAATCCCTGTGACACCTAACTCTAATTTAGTCTAATTTTGGATCCACCAATATAAACGTCACACAGTATTTCACTTATCTCTGAAATAAAGTTATCGTTCTGGTTCTAAATTCCTTCCTCAAACCTGTTATTGTTTGTTGAATTATTGATCTTACTTGGAAAATTAGAATATTAACTTTCAAGTCCTTTACATTAAAGTGCCATTTGTTAATTTGCATTAAATAGCTGGTGTTATGAGCCCACTGAGAATTAACTTTGCTTCTAGCTGTTACTAATTATTAACATTTTTTATCCTTGGCCTTCAAGTATTTGTTTTGATACCCTACTTGCCTGTCTGTTCCAGGCTGTAAGTCATTGGGGAGGAAGCAATTAAGCCACCAGATTGGCCTAATGGCATTCATCTGGGGAGATCATTCATATTATGAACTAGAGTTTGCCTTTTAACAACTGGTAAATATCAATCTGTTTAAATTCAAGGAGCCCTCATTTGATTGCATTTTGTTTTACTGTGCTTCTCAGATACTGCGCTTTTTTAAATACACTGAAGTTTTGTGTGATGGTTAAGATTGTGTGTCCACATGTCCATGATTCTCAAGCTTGAGAGTTATGGTGTGGTCATTCCTTGGCAAGTTCTGTCATAATATAATCATCTCCATGATGAGATCTTCTAAGAGTAGCCAATCAGTTCCACCAGTTACAAAGGCGTGTCCTCAGAGGTGTAACCTGTTTTATTTATCTCTATCTCTGTCTCTATCTCTACCTATAGCTATATCTATGTATCATCTATAT
>NW_006399875.1:7118600-7122245 GCF_000299155.1 Elephantulus edwardii | reverse complement strand
TATATTCTATATAGTATCTATATTATATATTACACACACACACACACACACACACATTCTTGTGAAGAGCAGTTGTTTTTTTTTGCTTCTTCTGAATTATGCTATTAGCTCATTGTGCTCTGACTTCCCGCTGTTTGGACTCGAGCCGGCAGTCTTCATAGTGCCTGCCACTGTTGGATTTGTCACCCTTCAAAATCTGTAGGCTGCCATTTGTCCTATAGATCATGATTCTCCTGCCCTTGAAAGCCCTGAGTCAGGAGAAGCCTCCAGACTGACATCGCACCCACGGGCTTGGAGCTTGCCAGCTTTTATATGTGTATGTGCCATTTCCTTGAGATAAGTCTCTATCCATGGGAGAAAAATGAACAGTCTCCTCTCATGCTATTTACAGCCTCTGAGAGCTCACTGAAAGGTCAGCTGTGAGTTGGTTTCAATTCAGTGGCACATAACAATGTGTGTGTGTGTGTGTGTGTGTGCACGTGCGCGCGCGCGCACCCTCACAAACTTAGCATTGCCACCAAGTTAGAATTAAATCACAGCTTTCTCTCTGCCAAGTTTCCAATGCTGTCAATCACATGGGAGGAGAAGGCCTATCCAAAGTGCTGAGAAGCAAAGATATCAGTCTAGACACTAAGGTCATGGTCTTCAATACTATGAATTGGAGAGCTGGGCAATGACTAAGGATGACAGAACAAGAATTGATGCTGTTGGGCTGTGGTGCTGCAGAAGAGTGTTGGACATACCACAGACAGCCAGAACAAACAGGTCTGTCTTGGAGAGGGTGAAACCAAGTTTCTCCTCAGAGGCTAGGGTTTTGAATCTATGTCTCATATACTTTGAGCACGTGGCCAGGAGGGACCAGTCCTTGGAGAAGGACATCATGCTCAGAAGGGTGGAAAGACGGCACAGGAAAGACAGACCCTGGATGAGATAGATTTACATCATAACTGGGGTGATGGGATTAAGTGTGTTGAAGTCAATGAGACTGGCTCAAGACAAGGCAGGGTTCAGAGCCATTGTATATAGAGTCGCTATGAGTTGCAAGTGATTCAACAGCACATAACAACAACAACAATAATGTAATAAATTATATGTATTATAATATCATACATATATCTATATAGATCGATCGGTGCATGCATACATAAATACATATTGTTGTTGGTTTTAGATACTGTCCAGTACGTACAGAAACCCTATGAACAACAGACCTGAGCCCTGTCCTATCCTGTGCCATCCTCACAATCTTTGACACACTCAAGCCCATTGCTGCAGTCACTGTGTCAATCCACGTGGTTAAGTGTCTTTCTCTCCTTTACTATCTCTCCACTTTTCCAAGCATAATGTCCTTCTCCAAAGAGTAATCTCTCCTAGTAACATGCTCAAAGCATGAGAGATGAAAATTTATCATTTTTGCCTCCAAGGAGCTATCTGGCTGCGCCTTCCCTAAGATAGAATTCTGTTAGTTTTTTTGACAGCCCACAGGTTATTCAGAGCTCTTCTCCAACACCACAGTTCAAAGCTATCAATTCTTCTGTCATGTTAGTCACTTTCCAGCTCTCAGACACAACGCAAGTGACTGAAGACTATGGCAGAAATCAGACACACCTTAGTCCTCAAACTAACATCATTGCTCCTCAATAATTTGGAGGGGCCTCTGACTACAGACTTTGCTAGTGCAATACATCTCCTGATTTCATGACAGCTGATTGTTGATAGTGTGTTGACTGTAGATCTGAGTAGATGAAGTAATTGATCATTTCAATCTTTTCTCCATCTAGCATTATGTCCAGTGGAAGGGATTTTTTTTAAATTTTTGTTTTCTTGTTGTTCAGATACAGTCCGTATTGAAGGCTGTAGCTTGTTTAACCTTCTGCAGCACTTGATTCAAGTCCTCCCCACTCTGAGCAAGCAAGATTTTTTCATCCACATCACAAAGGTTATTGATGAGTCTCTCTCCAATCTGATGCCACTTTCTTCATAGAATCCAGCTTCTCAAACAAATTGCTCAGCATGCAGATTTAGTTGTTGTTGTTGTTGTTGATTGCCTTCGAGTCATAGCGACCTTATGAACAAAAGACCTGAAGCCCCTCTACAACTATCAACATTTATCAACGTTCACAGAGTTTCTGGAGGCATGTTGTTTAGGAAGTGGATGACAGTCCTGCTTCCAAACTTGTCATAGAATGTTATTGGTTGAGTCACCTGTGATGCATTGTGACCCTATGTACAGCAGCTCTGAACCGTTCCCTGTCCTGAGCCAGTCTCACTAATTCAGACACACCAACCTCCATGGCCCCAGTCACTGTATCAATCCATCTCCTCCAGGGTCTTCCTCTCCTGTGCTGTCCCTCCACCCTTCTGAGCATGATGTCCTTCTCCAAGGGCAGATCTCTCGTGGCCACGTACCCAAAATCCTAGTCCCATGGAGAGACTTGGTTTCACTCTTTCCAAGACAAACATAATTGTTTTCTTGGCAGTCCATGGTATGTTCAAGACTCTTCTCCAGCACCACAACCTAAAGGCATCTATTCTTCTGTCATCCTTAGTCATTGTCCAGCTCTCTGAAGCATAACAGGTAATTGAGAAGACCTTGGCCTGGATTAGATGCACCTTTGTATCTAGACTAACATCGTTGTTCTTCAGCACTCTGGAGAGGTCCATGACAGCAGGTTTTCCCAATGCAATTCATCTTTTGATTTCCAGACTGCTGGTGTTAAGTGGGTTGATTATGGATCTGAGCAAGCTGTAATTGCTAATAACCTCAATCTCTTCCCCATCTCTTATGGTGCTGCCAATTGACCTACTGGTAAGAATCTTTGTCTTCTTGATATTAAGCTTCAGTCCATATTGAAGACTACAGTTCTTGACTTTTTGCAGCTAATGCTTCAAGTATTTTTTCATTTCAGCAAGCAAGGTTGTGTCATCTACATATCATAAGTTGTTAATGAGTCTTCCTCCAATCTTGATGCCACACTCTTCCTCATAAAGCCCTGCCTCCTGAATGATCTGCTTTGCATACAAATTGAAAAGGTATGGGGACAGGATGCATCCTGATGCACTCCTTTCCTTATTTTGAACCATGCAGTGTCTCTTTGCTCTGAGGACTGCTTCTTGGTTCAAGTATAAGTTTCATATAGGCATGATCAAGTGTTCTGAGATGCTCATTTTCCTCAAGGTTAGCCACAGTTTTTTGTGATCCATACAGTCAAATGCCTTTGCATAGTCAATGAAACACAGATAGACATTCTTCTGGTATTCTCTGCTCTCTGCCAAGATCCATCTGACATTTGGCAATAATATCTCTAGTGCCACAACCTCTTCTAAACCCAGCTTGTAGTTCTGGTAGTTCTCTGTCAATGTTCAAGTCTTTTCTGGATAATCTTTAGCAGGATTTTGCTAGTGTGTGAGATTATTGATACTGTTTAATAATTTCCACTCTCTGTCAGGTCACCTTTTTTTTGAATAGGAATAAATATGGATCTCTTTCAGTCAGTTGGCCAAGTAGTTGTCCTCCAGATTTCTTGGCACAACTTGGTGAGCACATACAGGGTGGTATCTGTTTGCTGAAATGAGTCTATTGGTATTCCATCAATTGCTGGGGTTTTATTTTTTGCCAAGTCCTTCAGAGCAACCTGCACTTCC
>NW_006399875.1:7117718-7118356 GCF_000299155.1 Elephantulus edwardii | reverse complement strand
ATATTCAGAGTCTCTTCTGACATCCATTTTTGTCTTCTTTTTCCTTCTTTTTAATGACTTTTTGCATTCTTCATGAACAATATTCTTGATATCCTCCCACAACTTATCTGGTCTTCATTTATTAGTGTTCAAGGCCTCAAACCTATTCATAAGTTGATTTTAAAATTTATGGGAGATAGACTGAAGGTCAAATTTTTATTCCTCTGGATATGATTAACTTTTGTTAGTTTCAATTTGAACTTGCATATGAGCAGTTAATGGTCTGTTCCACAATCAGCACCTGGCCTGGTTTTCACTGATGATATTGAACTTCTCCAACGGTTCCTTCCACCGGTATAATCACTCTAATTCCTGTGAACCCCATCAGGTGAAATCCATGTATATAACCTGTGTTTCTTTCTTATAAAAGGTATTTGCAATGAGTAAGTCATTGGTTGTACATAATTCTATCATTCTATCCTCAGATTCATTTCTGTCACCATGTCTGTATTTTCCGACTACTGATCTTTCTTCCTGATTCCCAACTTTTGCATTCCAGTCACTCATTATTATCAAAGCATCTTGGTTACATGTTTGATCGATTTCTGACTGCAAGGTGATAGAAATCATCCATTTCCTCCACGTTGGCTCTGTTGTAG
>NW_006399875.1:7109149-7110293 GCF_000299155.1 Elephantulus edwardii | reverse complement strand
TGAACAAGAGATGTGAACCTGGTGCCATCCTGTACCATCACGATCTCTGCTATGCTCGAGCCCTCTGTGGCGGTCACTGTGTCAATCTATCTATTTGAGGGTTTTCCCTTTCTTTGCTTACCTGTCCCAGCATGATGTCTTTCTCCAAAGATTGATCCCTTCTGAAAAGATTCCCAAAGGAAGTGAGACAAAGTTTTATCTGTGCTTCTGAGGAGCATTCTGGATGCACTCTGTCCAAAACAGGTTTATCTGCACTTTGGCCTTCCATGGTATATTCAGTACCCTTCTCTAACACCATAATTCAAAGTTATCAATTTGTCTTCTATCATTCTTATTCATTGTGATGTGATTTGAGCTACATACAAAATAACCGCAAAGACTATGGCTTGGATCAGGTCCGCCTCGGTCTTCTTTTCCCATTAGTTCTATTTTATATTTGTTTACATACAAAATTCATGTACATTATGCTTTGTTTGTATATACTGGGCTTCACACACTCCTCCATTCACATTGTGTTTCCTACAGTCATTCCCACACACTGTGTATTATAAAATTAATCACCAGTGATCCATGCCCACCAGTGCCCCACATTTTCAAGTCCTGAAGAGACACCTTAGTCCTTAAGCTTACATCTGTGCTCTTTAGTACTTTGAAGAAGTCCTTTATAGTACATGTCCCCAATGCAACACATCTTTTGCTTTCTTGGCTGCTGTTACTCTGAGGGTTGATTGAGGGACTCAAGAAAAATTAAATCACTGACAACTTTAATCATTTCTCCACTAGGATACCTCGGTAGAGCAGGGACCATTTCATAGCGGACCCTGCAGGGGGCTTTCTGGCGCTGTAAATCACACAGGAGGAGATGTCCTGTCTGTCTCCTGAGGAGTCACTGGTGGACTTAAACTCCCAAGGATGCGCCTGTCACTTGTGGGTTAGTAGCACAATATCCTGCACTCCACACTCTGAGAGCACATGGGTAACCTCTTCCTATGAATCTGCAGGTTCTGAAAACGCACTGCATTGCTGGCAATGAGTGATTCCTACTGGAGACCAATGAGTGATTGAGTGATTTACATCCAAACCAAGTGAAAATATTGGACGGTGAGTAAAGATGACAGAAGACTATGGCTTTGAACTGTGGTGT
>NW_006399875.1:7080399-7108349 GCF_000299155.1 Elephantulus edwardii | reverse complement strand
ATGAAATATTATTCAAAATGGGTGACCCTGGAGGACATTATGCTGAGTGAAATATCTCAGTCACAAAAGGACAAATATTGCATAGTGCCACTGTTACACAGAGACTTTAACAACGGGCTCAATTATATCAGAGATGATGAGGATGGCACAAGGTAGGGCAGTGTTCAGATCTGTTACTCATAGGATCACCATGAACCACTGTAGATGACTCAATGGCTCCTAACAACATAGAACCTACTAGCCACTCCAAAGAAAAAAGTATGACAGCATGCTTGTATCAAGATTTACAGCCTCAGAAATCCTATGGGGCATCTCCACTCTATCCAAAAGGGTTACTATGAGTCATAGGGTTTTTACTGGCTAAGTTATGACTAGATGGCACTTAACAACAACAACATAAAGAGAGCTCTGTTGACCTACTGGATAGAAAGTTACGCTACCAAGCCAAAGATGAGTGATTTTCATCTGCAGCCCTCAGGACTGACTTTAATTGATTTTGGTCAAACATTCTTCTAAGCGATATAGCACTAGTCAGTCCATTTGCTGTACAGATATAATTAGTGGTTGCTGTGATGCTGACCACTGTGACACTGATGTGTCAAATGTGAGAATGGTTACCCATGGTGAACAGTATTTGGTGGAGCTCCCTGATTAAAAGAAGCTTGGAAGCAGGAGTGGCATCCACTTCCTAAATAGCTTGCTTCTGGAAACTCTATGAACTTGGAGAAAAGATGAAAGTTATACATATGCCCAGGTCTTTCATTCATAGGGTCACTATGAGTCATCTACAACTCAATGGCACTTAACAGCAGCAACAAAAAGCTATAAAGAAGCAAGACTGCAGCAAGCAACAAATGCTGTCGAGGTTGCGGAGAAACTGGAATCCTTATTCACTGTTGGTGGGAGGGTAAAAATGGTGCAACCACTGTGGAAGGTGGTATGGCACTTTCTCAAAAAGTTTCAAATAGAGATACCATTTGATCCAGCAATTCCACTACTGGATATACCCCAAAGAGACAATAACTGCCACCCAACCAGATATATGCACACCCATGTTTATCATGGCTTTGTTGCCAATAGCAAGGAGTTGGAAACAACCTAAGTGCCCATCAACAAATGAACTGATAGAGAAGCTGTGGTATATTCACACAATGGAATACTATGCTGCATTGAAAAACAAGGAACTCATGCAATAGTATTCAAAATGGGTGACCCTGGAGGACATTATGCTGAGTGAAATATCTCAATCACAAAAAGACAAATACTGTATGGTGTCACTGTTGTAGAACAGGACTGACCTCGGGGTTGCGGGGGAGACTGAGAAAGATGGGTTCAATAATGTATACTGCATTGAAACAGATGAGGGAGAAAACAGTTTAAGAAGGATATGTGATTGGGTATTATTGTCATGACAGGAGTCCAGAGCAAAGGCTGCATAGTAGAGTGGACTTGGGGGGAGGGATTGTAAAACAATGAAGGAATTTTTAATTTACTTTTCCAAGAGGGTAGTGTACTAGGGGGAAGGGTTGTGAGGAGAGAAAAGTGAAACAATGAATGAATGGAAATCCAAAGTCTCTGTAAATTTTCATTGAAATTAATAATAGGCTCAATGTCAAGAAGACAAAGATTCTCACCACTGGACCAATTGGCAGCATCAGGATGGATGGCAAAGAGATTGAGATTGTTCACAGCTTCAGTTTGCTCGGCTCCACAGCCAACACTCTTGGCACCAGCAGTCAGGAAATCAAAAAGTGTATCGCGATGGGAAAGTCTGCTGTTAGGAACCTCTCCAACTGAAGAGCAATGTTGTCACTCTGGAGACTAAGGTGCACCTGATACAGGCCATGGTCTTTGCAACCGCTTGTTATGCATCAGAGAGTTGGACAATGACTAGGGAGGACAGAAGGAGAGTGGATGCTTTTGAGCTGTGGTACTGGAGAAGAGTACTGAATGTACCATGGACTGCCAGGAAAACAAACAGATTCATCTTGGAGAGGATTAAACCAAGCTACTCCTTGGAGGCAAGGATTCTGGGGCTTCGTCTGACATACTTTGGACATGTTGCCAGGAGGGACGGGTCCTTGGAGAGGGACATCATGCTTGGAAGGGTGGAGGGACAGGGCAGGAGGGGAAGGCCCTCTATGAGGTGGATTGATTCGGTGACTGGGGTAATCGGGATGGGTGTGTCAGAGGCAGTGCGGTTGGCGCAGGATAGAGCAGGGTTTAGGGCTGTTGTGCATAGGGTCACTATGAGTCATAAACGACTCAATGGCACATAACAATAACAACAGCAACAAAAAAGTTATACAAGGGTTCAGGTCTTTCGTTCATAGGGTCACTATGAGTCGTCTACGACACAACGACACTTAACAACAGCAACAACAAGCTATAAAGAAACCAGACGGCAAAAGAAAAGTGTGGCTTGAAGAAGCCCAGACATAGCATCCTACGGTAGGAAAGAGGTAGCAGCTGGGCTCCCAATTTAATAACTAGTACAAAGACATACTTCTGCTAGTTCAGGAAAGCAGAAGGCAGGTTTAACTTGGCTTGGATATCTGAGGGAAGAACAGTTTTAAAGACTCCAGTGAGAAATCAAAACAGTAATCGTGTACCTAGCACAGATGGGGCCTGGGTTTGCACTATGGAAACAGCATGGAAATCTCAAAAAATAACATAACATAAAACTGAAAAAAAACCAAAACTGATACCACACCAGTACAGCCCTGTTGTTCCCAGCAGGAGAAGATGCAAGATACATTCTCTGAGGATCCTTGCATAGCTGAGGGCGGCAGAGACCACCACAGACGACAGCAAAACCTCCATGGAAAATGAGCTCACAGTCCAAAAATGTTTTCAAATCCAAGTGTGAATAGATTGTCATAACAATGCTTCATTCGTTACAAAAAAGCGCAAAACCAAAACCAGGACAATCTGTGCTGTCAAGAGCTCAAGATATTAGAATAGTCGGAAAAGACTGTAATGTGCTCTTGTTAAACATTTTAAACAGGTGAAAGAAAGAAATCCTAATGAGAGAACAGGAAGAAGCCAGGGGAAAGTTATACAAGTGTTCAGGTCTTTCATTCATAGTCACTATGTGTCGTCTACAACTCGATGACACTTAACAACAACAATAATTTTTTTAAAGGGGGGGGGGGAGGACACCCAGAGGAACCTTCGATGTAGAGCCTGAGAGCCTACTTCCAAGCAAATCTCACTCACTCATTGCCATTGAGTCAGAACTGACTCATAGCTAACCATTCAATGAGCAATCCATCCTCCTCTTGCAAAGGAACTGGTAGATTCAAACCGAATGCCTTTGGTTTGCTGTGTAGCTTTTCACCACTAAACCACTAGACCTTCCTAGAATACAGAATAGAGGGATAAATTGCCGTTGTCATCATGTTGATTTTGACTTAGGAAATCCTGTGGGACAAAGGAAAACAGCACTAGGTTTTCCAAGGATGTCATCTTTACACAGGTAGATGGTGACACATCTTGCCTTAAGAGTGGGCTCAAACAATCACTATTTTGATTAGCAGTCCACAGCTTAACTCACTTCTTCACTAGGAAACCTGAGAGAAAGAGAGAGAGAGAGAGAGAGAGAGAGAGAGGGTTTTTAAAAAAATAAACACATAAAATAATTTTCTGTTAACCATGACAGCTGTCTGTGTTGTACAGATGACACAACTTGCTTGCTGAAAGTGAGGAGGATATGAAACGCTTGCTGCAGAAGATCAAGGACTACAGCCTTCAGTATAGAGTACATCTCAACATCAAGAATACAAAGGTCTTCACCATAGGACCAACAGTCAACATTATGATAGATGCAGAAAGAATTAAAGCTGCCAATCAGTTTATCTTGCTTCGATCAACAATTAACACCATTGGTACCAGCAGTGAGAAAATCAGGAGACATATTGCATTGGACAAGTCTGCTGTCAGGGGCTTTTCCAGAATGCTGATGAGCAATGATGTCATCTTGAAGACTGAGGTGCACCTGCATCAGGCCACGGTCTTTTCAAGCACCTGGAACACATCAGAGGGCTGGACAATGAATAAGGATACTAGAAGAAGTGATGCCTTTGAGTTGTGGTGCTAGAAAAGAATACAGAATATTAGACTGTCAAAATAACAGAATTGTCTTGGAGAAGATGTAGCTAGAGTGTTTTCTGGAAGCAAAGATGCCGAAGCTTGTCTTTCAGACTTTGGACATGTAGCTAGGCAAGTCTAGTCATTGGAAATGGACATCATACAAGAGTCCACAATTAAGGCTGCATAGTGGAATGTACCTGGGGCAGTGGGAGGGGTGCGGAGGGATTGTGTATCAGAGAGGGAGTGTTTCTTTTACTTTTAAAAGAGAGGAATGAACTTAGGGGGGTGCGCTGGGTGGGGAGAGAAGTGCAACAATGAATGAATGGAAATCCAAAATCTCTGTAAATGTTCATTAAAATGATTTTTTAAAAAAATGCTGCCCTAGATACTACAATATATTAATGCATTATATCTTAAAAATATACTGGGCAAATAAAAAGAACCCTCTAATAAAAAATATATCCGAGTTGCATATTAATTAAATTACTTCACTGAAAATGTTAAAACACAAAATAAATATTTAACATTTAAAAAAAAAAGAAAAAGGACATCACACTTGGAAAGTGGGAGAGTCAGCAAAGGAGAGGAAGAGTCCCAAGTTAAGTCAGTGTGATGACTTCAGCAAAGGTCTCAAGTTTGGCAGAGATGCTGAGGACGGCACAGGATAGGGCAGGGTGCAGGACGGCTGTTCACAGGGTCACTTTGAGTTGTACTCAATGCGGCAGAACCTCGCAACATCAGGACCACACTGCCCTTCTTCCCTGAAATTCCCACTGGTGACAATGATTGAGGAAAAGGCAAGGACATCAGTCAGCACAAACTAGAGCTAGAGACTGTCGCTCCACCAAATCTGAATAAATCAAAGCATCCCCCAGAATAAACCCTCTGCTTCACTGGGACATTGGAAGGGAACCAAAGGCGTGCTGCAAACAAGTCCTTCTTGCTGAAACAGTGCCCAAGATGTGGCAATGGTGACAGGGCTCTGATGTCGATGTGTCAGAGAAGCAGAGGGACCTTGTTCTGGGGGAATTGCACTCTCCTTCAACGACACCCTGTTGTTGTTGCTGTTAAGGGACATCGAGTCTTAGACTCATAGCAACCCTATGAACCAAAGACCTGAACACTTGGATAACTTGCATAATTTCTCCAAGTTCATAGAGTTTCTGGAGGCAAGCTATTTCGGAAGTGAATGCCACTCCTGCTTCCAAGCTTGTTTTAACGAGGGACCTCCACAAAACACTGTCCACCGTAGGTGACCATTATCACACCTGATTCGTCAGTGTCATGGTGTTTAGCATCACAGCAACCAAGAGTTACCTCCGTACAGCAAATGGACAGACCAGTGCTATACCACTTAGAAGAATATTTGACCTAAAATAATTACAATGAGGCCTGAGGGTTGCAGATTAAAATCACTCACCTTTGGCTTGGTAGCATAACTAGGCCAACTGAGCCCTCTCATTGTTGTTGTTGTTGTTAAGTGCTGTCGAGCTGTAGAAGACTCATTGCGACCCTATGAATGAAAGACCTGAACACTTGTATAACTTTCATCATTTCTCCAAGTTCATAGAGTTTACAGGGACAAGCTCTTTCGGAAGTGGATGCCTCTCCTGCTTCCAAGCTTGTTTTAATCAGAGAGCTCCAGCAAACACTGTCCACCATGGGTAACCATTCTCACATTTGACACATCAGTGTCAGTGTTTAGCATCACAGCAACCACAAGTTAACCTCTGTACAGCAGATGCAATGATGCCCTAAACAAACAAGTATGTCTTGGAGAGGATGCAGCCAGAGAGCTCCTTAGAAGGAAAGATGGTAAGACTTCCTTGCACATTCCTTGGGCATGTTGTCAGGAGGGGTCAGTCCTCAGAAAAGGACATCATGCTCAGGAAAGTAGAGGGTCAGCAAGAGAACGAAGACCTTCAATGAGAAAGATCGACACAGTGACTGCAGCAATGGACTCGAGTTTATCAGAGGCGATGGGGACGGCCCAGGATAGGACAGGGCTCAGATCTGTCATTCACAGGGACACCATCATTCACAGCCAACACGACAGCGCATAACAAAAACCTTCAATGAGGCTGGGGTGTCCCCAGAAGACTCCGTGAGTGTTTTCTCTGTCCTAACGTCACCCAGCACTGAATCCTGATGTAGTTCTGAGCCTTTCCAAAGCAATGAAAGTCATAAGAACAAGCTGCTGTCACTTGGGGCAAAAAAGAACAGCTGCCACAAAGGATAAAAAAGAAAAAATAAAAAAGCTCACAGCAAACCCACTGCGTCCAGTGGGTTCCAGGTCCTCGTCACACTGCAGGGCACAGCAGAAATGTGTGTAAGGATGCAAGAACGTCAGCTCCGGGGTGGCCGACTCCCACATCTGTCTCCCACCAGTCGATGCCTGGGGGCTTCAACCGCCCACCGTTCAGTTAACAGCTGAGCGCTTTGACCTCTGCGGCTCCAGGCCTTGGATCCAGGACAGGTCTCAGGACATAGGCGCTGCTCCGGATCCTGGGTCCACATGGGATCACAGGCCCTTCCACCTCACTTGCACAGGAGCATGAATCTGGTCTGATCTGAGACCACTCGGTTCTGAAAGCCTGTGGCTCTCATGCACGAGGGGGACTTTTCAAGCATGCAGACCTCAGTGTTGAGTGTGATATGGCTTCGAGACATGAAGTCATTTCTGTTCACTCTACCGTGTCCTCGAGTATGATGGATTCATAGAAACGACCGCAGAATGGGAGCCCCGGGAACAAAGAGTCAGTGAGGACAGAGTGCCGCCTGTTCATCCTCTCATTTGTGGTCCGGTGACCTGACTGTCTACTCCATAACTATCCATTTATCCACTACACGGCTGGACCCAGAGGGACAGAGAGTTATAACCTCCCCATAACTCTGGATTGTTCTCTGAGAAGGCTTAGGACTGGGAGAGAATTCTAACAGAGAATTCTACCAGAGTCCAATGTTTAACCCACTCCTCCACCAGGCTCCTTGGAAAGATGAATGTTGTTGTTAGGTTCTGTTACGTCCACTCTGCCTCCTAGCAATGTACACAGGGAAACCCTACCCTGACCAGGGCCACCCTCACAATCTCTGCTGTGCTCAACCCCCTGTTGGAAGCACAATGTCAACCCATCTCGCTGTGGGTGGGTCTTTCTCTCTTTAAATGGCCTTTCCAGATACAATGTCCTTTTCCAAGGACTCACTCACTCATTGCTGTTAGGTCAGAACTGACTCATAGCTGACCCTGGAGCAGGTTTTCAGGAGGCTGTAAATCGTGTGAGAGGTGATTTCCCATCTTTCTCCCTCAGAGACTCTGAAGAATTCGAACTGCCAGAGATGCAGCTCCTTTGGGTTAACAGAACATACTCTGTACTACACCACCAGCAATTCTTTAACAAGGACATTTGTCACAAAAGGACAAATACTGCACGGTGCCACTGTTGTAATGCAGGACTGGCCTCGGGTTTGGGAGAAGACTGAGAAAGATGGGTTCAATAATGTATATTGCATTGAAACAGATGAGGGAGAAAACTGTTTAAGAGGGAAAATTATTAGGTACTTTTGTCATGACAGGAGTCCAGGCCGAAGGCTGTATAGTGGAGTCGACCTGGGGGAAGGGATTGTAAAACAATGAAAGAATTTTTCTTTTACTTTTCCAAGATGGTAGTGTATGGGGGTGGGGGGTTGGGAGGGGAGAAAAGTGCAACAATGAATGAATGGAAATCCAAAGCCTCTGTAAATTTTCATTGAAATTAATAACAAATTTTTTTTAAAAACCAAGGACTGTTGTTGTTGTTATTGTTAGGTGTTGTCAAGTTAACTATGATCCTTAGTGACCCTAGGAACAATGGATGTCAACTCCCTATCCTGTGTCGTCCTCCGATATGCTTATTGTTACTGATAGTTGCGATGTCAGTCCCTCTGGTCGAGGATCTTCCTCTCTTTCTCTGGCCCTCCACCTTCCCATGTGTCTTTTTCCAAGGACTGGCCTCTCCCAACAACATGTTCAACGTATGAGAGATGAAGTTTCACCTTCCTTGTCTCTAACAAACACAATAATTATAGCTTCTCCAAGACATAACTGTTTGTTCTTTTGTCAATCCACGGGGTATTCAGTACTCTTCTCCAGTACCACAGCTCAAACGCATTGATTCTTCTTATTTAGTCTCCAACTCTCAGATGTAGAGCAAGTCGTTGAAAATGCCATGGCTTGGATCAGGTGCACCTTAGTCTTTAAATTGACATCTTTGCTCTTTACCATCTTGAAGAGGTCCTTGACAGCTGATTTTTCCCAATGCAATTTGTCTTTTGATTTCTTTGTATTTTTTTTTCAATCATTTTCTTAGGGGAAAAAAATTCCCATACATTTAACAGTCCACAGCATTTCAAAAGCAAAGTACTAGTTAAAAGCTGTATTTTTTGTCATGACAGGAGTCCAGAGCAAAGGCTGCATAGTGGAGTGGACCTGGGGGGAAGGATTGTAAAACAATGAAAGAATTTTTCTTTTACTTTTCCAAAAGGGTAGTGTACTAGGGGGAGGGAAGGTTGGGAGGAGAGAAAAGTTCAACGAATGAATGGAAATCCAAAGTCTTTGTAAATTTTCATTGAAATTAATAATAATTTTTTAAAAAAAAAAGCTGTGTTCAGGCATTGGGGATTATAGAGTTAATTGGGGGTAGGGGGATCTGTGTTCTGCTTCAATATGGATGGATGGCAAAGTCTTAAGATAATAGCTAAAGCATTTTCAGAACCCAGTAGCATGACACCTCCTTGCATAGGTTTCATTTCCTGCCATCTTCCGCTGCCCCACAGAAGTGCCACCAAGTAACCCCAGTAGCGGTTAGATTAGGCTTCCAGTCTTTTCCATGAGTTGAAAAGGGGATGATGAGATGAAGAATCCCTCCTGGGTCTCTCTACTTTCCTCTCCCTCCCCTTGAGGTGGTTCTTCTGTATTCTCGTCCTCAATATCATCTCCTTCCTTTTTCCTCTGGTGGCTTCACATGAGCTTTTTCTGACATTGTCACTTTCTCGCCATCCCAAGTTGATATTTCAGAAGTAGCTGGCATCACCCTCCTGGCCCAAGGTCTTCCTGAAGCCTCCACATGAGAGGATTCGGACTAATATCTGTGCTCTATGGCAGAACATGTCCTGTTGTCCCAGGGTCATGACTGTTGTGTCCTCTGAAGTCACCACTCTCACATGGGTCAGTGATACCCACTGAACCTGGCAGAAACTGTCCTGCAAACTATAAGCAATGCTTGTATGTCACCTCAAGGGCCAGACTGGGGTTGTTCATTCCAGCATAGAGTCCCAGTAGGTCAAGAATCCAATGTCTCAGGGGTTCAAAGCCAGGAAAACTCAGTCTCAAGTCTTTCAGCCACTCTAATGAAACTTTGTGGACTGAGAAGCATTTTCCTCAAACCAGTGGGTATGCCTGATAGCTGCTAATGCACTTTGGAACACTCTGATATCCAAGTGGAGTTCTTGGTCCAGTTTTCGAAGATGAGGTGGCAGTGTTGTAACGAGACTCATCACTGTAGCATCAGAAGAACTGATCTCAAAGCCAGTTTCCTTAGTCAGCAGGGCAGTTTCATTAGTGAGCAGGGTCAAACTTGAGAAGGATCTGTGTTCTCGGGCTTGCCACAACGTGGTTCCCCAGGACAGCAACAGCTTCCAATGTCGTCAGAATCTTTAGAATTACTCCCAGGTCAGCCACATTGTGTCCTGAAGTCACGGTTCCCTTTTTATATTATCCTAAGCTGGACTCTATGAAGAGGAGCATGGCATCAAAATCAGAGGGAGACTCATCAATAACCTGTGTTACGCAGATGACACAACCTTGCTAGCTAAAAGTGAGGAGGACTCGGAGCACTTGTTACAGAAGATCAAGGAATGCCGCTTTTCCTATTGTTTGTGTCTCAATGTTAAAAAAAGCAAAGGTTATTACCACTGAACTGATAGGCAACATCATAATGGATGTTGTTGTTGTTGCTGTTGTTGTTATGTGCCATCAAGTCGCTTGCGACTCATAGCGACCCTATGCACAACAGCTCTAAACTCTGCTCTGTCCTGTGCCAATCTCATTGCCTCCAACACACTCATCCCGATTGCCCCAGTCACGAAATCAGTCCATCTACCAGAGAGCCTTCCCCTCCCGCGCCTGCCCTCCACCCTCCCAAGCATGATGTCCTTCTCCAAGGACCAGTCTCTCCTTACAATATGACCAAAGTATGTCAGATGAAGCCTCGGAATCCTTGCCTCCAAGGAGCAGCCCAGTTTAACCCTCTCCAGGAAGAATCTGTTTGTTTTCTTAGCAGTCCATGGCACCTTCAGCACTCTTCTCCAACACCAAAGCTCAAAAACAACAATTCTCCTTCTAACCTCCCTGGTCATTGTCCATCTCTCTGACACATAACAAGTGATTGCAAAGACCATGGCCTGTACCAGATGCACCTTAGTCTCCAGAGACACACCATTGTTCTTGAGTACTTTAGAGAGGTCCCTAACAGCAGACTTTCCCATCACAATACGTCTTTTAATTTCTTGGCTGCTGGTGCCATTAGTGTTGATTGTGGAGCCAAGCAGATTAAAGCTGGAACAAACATCATAATGGATAGAGAAAAGATTAAAACTGTCAACAGCTTCATCTCCCTTGGATACATAATTAACACCCTTTGTACCAACGGATAGGAAATAAGGAGACACAATATACTGGGAAGGTCTGCAGTTAAGGATCTCTCCAAATTATTCCAGTCTGGGGACTAAAGTGTGTCTGATTCAGGCCAAAGTCTTTCCAATCACTTGCTATATATCTGAGAGCTGGACAGTGAATAGGGACGATAGAAGAATTGATACCTTTGAGATGTGGTGTTAGAGAAGAGCACGGAACATCCCATGGATGGCCAAAAGAACAAACAAATATGTCTTAGAGAGGACGCAGTCAGAAAGCTCTTTCGAGGCAAGAATGATGAGCCTTTGCCTCACATACTTTGGGCATTTTGCTAGGAGGTGCTATTCCTTGGAGAGGAACATGATGATGGGAAGGATGGAGGGTCAGCAAGGAAGAGGAAGACCCTCAATCAGGTGGATTTACATGGTGACTGTCACAGTGGGCTCTAGAGTGTCAGGAAGGGTGAGGATGGCACAGGACAGGACAGGGTTCAAATCTGTTGTTCATAGGGTCAGTAGAGGTTGTACTTGACTCAATGACACCTAACAACTACAACAATACTTGTTGGAGTTCTTCAGTTTGTACCTCAACTGTCGAGGTCACAATCAAATTGTCAATCACTGTTTTCATAATTTGTCTGGCTAAAATGAAGCTGCCTGAGCATGGTGGTCCACGTGTGCAAGTAATGGTAAGTTTTTGGGGTCAAGTGCTTCTCCAGGCTTGTGTTTGATGTGCCGGACTGCTCTTCCCCCCAGGACCAAGGCCCTTGAGGCTTGGCCTAGGGTTTAAAGCAGGCAGTGGCTTAAAGCTCCAAAGGGCCCTTGGGCCTGAGGCCCTCGGGTCTGATTCAAATTGTTTTTCTGTTGAACCTTCTTCTAGGTGGTATAGCACTGGTCTGTGCATTGCTGTACAGAGATAACTCATGGTTGCTGTGATGCTGAAGACTGTGACACTGATGTGCCAGATGTGATAATGTTTACCCATGGTGGACAGTGTTTGGTGGAGCTTCCCAATTAAAACAAGCCTGGAAGCAGGAGTGGCATCCACTTCTGAAATGGCTTGCCTCCAGAAACTCTATGAACAGTGCTCAGGCCTTTCATTCATAGGGTTGCTATGAGTCATCTATGACTCAACAGCACCCAACAACAACAACAAAATGAATAGACTATTTATAAGAAGTCTCAGGTTAACATAGTCTCAAATGCTGACCAGGTATCCCAGAGGCCCAGACCTGTCAGGGGAATGACTCATGTGACTGTAGGTATGCAGTCTGGTTTTGGAGAACTGGTGAGTGATGGGCTGGGATCCTGTAGACTGTCAGTCGTGGCCCAGCTAGATGGTGACTGTGGGTGACTCAGGCTGGTGGTGTAGAGACTGGTGGGCAGCAGCTGGAAGCTATGTCCCAGGTGAGCGAGCTTTTCTGAAGGGGAAAAAAGCTCATAACACTGAGGTCCCCTAAGTTTATATAAGCCTCTAGTAGGGTGGAATTTGTATCCGATCCTAATCCTCTCTCCTTCATACAATAATTACTTCAGCACAAAATGAACAATTAATCACTGGCTAGAGAAGACATCTGAGTGAAAAACCTTAGACACCCAGAATCAACCCAAAATAATGCTCACCAGGAAAAGTATTGATGACTGGTTCAGAAGAATTGAATGCAAGTGACTAAGGATGATAGAAAGAGAATTGGTGCCTTTGAGCTGTGGTGCTGGAGAAGAGTGTTGAATATACCATGGACTGCTAGGAGAACAAACAGGTTTGTCTTGGAGAGGGTGAAGCTGGGCTGTTCCTTGAAGTCAAGGTTTCTGAAGCTTCGTCTGACATACTTTGGGCATGTTGCAAGGAGGGACCAGTCCTTGGAGAGGGACATTATGTTTGGGAGAATGGAGGGATGGCACAGAAGAGGATGATCCTCGAAGAGATAGATCGTTTCGGTGATTGGGGTGGGGGAGTAAGTGTGTCAGAGACAGTGAGGTTGGCACAGGATAGAGCAGGGTTTGGGGCTCTTGTATATAGGATCACTATGAGTTGCAAGTGACTTGATGGCACATAACAACAACATCATAATGTTGCTTATTGGGTTAGCCCACACCATTTTGGGGGTTTTTTATTTTTATTTTTTGCATAGCAGCCTGGCATTTGTAATCTAAATGTGTCCGTAAGGACATGAAAGAAGTGCATGTAAATGTTAACTACATCTACAAAATACCTTCACAGCAACACCTAGAATATTGTTTGAGTAAACAACGGGGCATCACAGCGTCGCCAAATGAAAGCATAAAATTTCCCATCCCAATGAGTTTCTTCTCCCTGCTAGAAATAGAATGTTCAGTGTAAGCAGTCTTGTGGCAGGCGAGAAAGAGAACCAGAAAAGTGAGTGTCCAAGAAACAGGACCACACACTGTGCTGCTTTAAAATCAAGCAAAAATATTGACTCCACGTTATTAATCAGCTAGAGGAGTACCCACATGCAATTTCCCAAATAAGAAGTAGTTATGGTTACTGCACTTTGGAAAGCAGGAGTGGAGAGGAAGTGTCACTTTAGATAACAGCAATTTAAGTAAAACAACAGCTTAATAAAGTGTCAGTAGCTCCCTCACAGTTTAAAAACAGATGGGCCTTGCTACCCAGGAAGAAGGAGAAATTTTAGAAGCACAGCAATTTGCAGCGTCTGCCATTGCCCTTTCCCGAGGCCCTGAGAGGCTGAGAAGCATGAATAATGACAAAACTTCACATCCACTCCGGATACTTGGATGCTGTGTGTGTCATACGGTCAACAGGGCAAAACACATCATAATTTTCAAATTATGGTAGAGAGACAGACATGTGCACATTTTGAATAGTGTTTTAGTCAAAGTATTTTCATTATAGGGTATCTACAAGGTTCATATTTCAAGGTCAAAAAAAAAATTTTTTTCCGTCTGTCAGTTTTCTGCGCTGTGCAGGTCTGCAACTGCTGTAAAACTAAGCTACGTCACTGGTTTTTTTAAATACCAGCAGGGACAGTCGTGGATGACAGGTCTCAGCAAAGCTTCAAGACTAAGGGTAGAAAGAAAGGCTGTCAGTCTACTTCCAAAAAGTTATTGTTGTAACTGTGAGGTGCTGTTGATTCAAGTACAACTTATAGTGACCCTATGAATAACAGATCTGAACCCAGTCCTATCCTGTGCCATCCTCATCGTGTCTGACACACCGGAACCCACTGCAGCAGTCACTGTATCAATCCATCTCATTGAAGAGCTTCCTCTCTTTCACTGACCCTCCACCTTTTCAAGCATGGTGTCCCTTTCCAAGGATTGGCTCTCCTAACAACGTGCCCAAGTAGATCACACAAAGTTTCACCCTCTTTGCCTCCAAGAAACACTTAGCTGTGCCTTCTCCAAGACATGTTTGTTCTTTTGGCTGTCCTGGGGATATTCCGTGTTCTTCTCCAACACTGCAGCTCAAAAGCATTGACTCCTCTCCTGTCATCCTTATTAATTATCCACTTCTCAGATGTCTAAAAAGTGATTGAAAAGACCATGACCTGAATCAGGTGCACCTTAGCCTTCCAACTGACATCATTGCTCTTCAGTAATTTGGAGAGGTCCTTGACAGCACACTTCCCCAATACAACACGTCTCTCGACCTCGTGACTACTGGTACCCAGGGTATTAATTGTGAATCCCAGTAATATGAAATTGTAGTTTTCTATCTAAAAGGTAATCAATAAAAATTTCACTGATCATTGGACTTGAATACTGTAACCAATACTGTACATGCAGACATTGATAAATTGATGTGTGCTTTGTTGCATATATTTTTACCATACTTCCCTCACCAGTAGACTAACAGAAACTTCATTAGAGAGAAAAGATTGAAGTTGTCAACAATTTCATTTTGCTTAGTTCCACCATCAATATCCATGGTAAGTAACAGCAGTCGAGAAATCAAAACATATATTGCATTGGGGAAATCTGCTGTCAAAGATCTCTCCAAAATGCTCAAGAGCAAGAATGCCAATTTCAATAAATCGCACCTGATGTAAGTTATGGTGTATTCAGCTTCTCCCTATGCATGTGAAAGTTTGACAGGGAATGAACTAAGGATACCCAAACAAGAATCGATGCCTTTGAACTGTGGTATTGGAGACGAGTACTGAGTATTCCATGCAAAGAGAACAAGCAAGTCTGGCTTGGAAGAAGTGCCACCATATGCTCCTTAGAAGCAATGACGATCCAAGGATCTCACCTCTGTTGGGCGTGTTGTCAGAAGGGGCCTGTCCTTGGAAGAAGACAACATGCTGAGAAAGGTGGGGAGTCAAGGGGAAAGGGAAAGACCTTCTATGACATAGATGAACAGTGACTACAACAGTGTGCTTGAGTATCTCAGAGGTTGTGATGAGGGCACCGGTTAGGGGAAAGCTTTGATCTATCAGACGTAAGGTCTCCATAAATTGCAGTCAACTCAGTGGGCTATACGATCAACAGCAGTAAATGCTACGGATCCCAACGGAACATTGTTTGATGGCCCCTGGAAGATGACTTCTACGCTGGTCATTCACTCACTGCCTTGGAGTCAATTCTAACCCAGACCCACTGTCCATTGAGTTTCTAATCTTTTCCACACGAAGCCTCTGGTTCATTCAAATCCCTGGAGACTTGTGGTCTTTTTGGTTGGCTTTATAAAGTGCTGCAGACTATGCAAAGATTCTGTAGGTTGAAAGGTACTCAAAATACACAGTCAGTTGCAAAAATAAACTCAAGCAAACTAACAATCGTGAAGATCCAGCAGGATCAGGCAGTATTCTATTATAAATTAGTTAGAAGTGATTCTCTGACAACTAACAACAGTCTATTTCAAGCATGCATTATATAGCATTTCTTCCCACCACAGAGAGTGGCCAACTTGTCCTGATTTGCCTTTCATGACTTCCTCAGATTTATTGCTAAAAATCCTGGTTCCTAGGAGACACCTTGTTCCAGAGCAAACCAAGACAATTAGCTAACTTAGGAAACCTTAGCCTCCATGTTCTCATTATCTATAATAAGCCTTAGTGGAGTGTTCTTCCTTCTGGAAGTCTTGGTTGGTACCTTTCAAAAGCCATGAGAATCCACTTACAGACTCCATCCAGATATTAACACGAATCTCTGCCTTGCTATTCATTTTTCAATAACTTATTTATTGGTGACTTTAGTTCTAGTCTCAAATGATTACTAAGGGCTCTGGTGGCCTAGAGGATGGGAAGTTGGGGTGTCAACCCAACAGTTGGTAATCTGAACCCACCAGGTGCTCCATGGCAGAAAGAGGGGCAACATCAACCTGTGAGATTTACTACCGCTGAAAACTGCTGGAGGGTCAACCAGGAGTCGATTTCTACTTGATGGCAATGAGTTGAGTTAGTCTCAGTAGCTGCACCAATCATGATTATATAAGCAAGCCTGTGGCATCAGGACTGGAGGAAGACTCAGCAACAAGCTACATTATACAGATGACACAACTCTGCTTGCTGAAACTAAGGAGAACTTGAAGCATTTGGTGCAGAAGGTCAAGGACTGAGGTCTTCAATATGGATTGAAGCTCAACATCAAGAAGACAAAGGTTCTCACCACTGAACCATTGGCAGCACCATGATGGATAGAGAAGAGATTGAGGATGTTAACAATTACAACTTACTCAGCTCCACAATCAACACTTGTGGCACCTGCAGTCAAAAGATGAAAAGGCGACTTTCATTAGGTAAATATACTGTCAGGGACCTTTCCAGAGTACTGAGAAGCAATGATGTCAGTCTAGAGACTAAGGGGAACCTAATCCAGGCCATGGTCTTCACAATTACTTTTGCAATGCATCAGAGAGCTGGACAGTGACTAAGGACAACAAAAGAAGAATTGATGCCTTTAAGTTGTGGTGCTGGAGAAGAGTCTTGAACATACCATGGACTGCCAAGAAAACAGATAGATCTGTCATGTAGAGGGTGAAGCCAATTCTCTCCTTGGAGGCTAGGATTTAGAAGTTCTACCTCACTTGCTTTGGGCCCATGACCAGGAGTGACCAATCCTTGGAGAAGAAAATCATGCTCAGAAGGGTGGGGGGACAGGGCAGGAGAGGAAGACTCAGGATGAGATGGATTGATACAGTGACTGGAGCAATGGGAGTTAGGGTGTTAGAGTCAGTGAGACTGGCTCAGTACAGGACAGGCTTCAGAGCTGCTGTACAGAGGGGTCACTATGAGTCACAGGTGACTTGACAGCTACAACGACAACGACAATAGCTCATTTTTACGGCATTTTTAAGTCTCGTTTCTACATTGTTTTTCTCCCACTCAATCCAGGACTTGTCACTAGGATCTCGTTTAGAGCAGTCAGCAGTGGTTGTGAGCATCATCCAATCCTTCTAGCTTACTGTATGGAAACTGAAGCTCACGTGGTCCGTGAGTTCTTTGGTGTAATTCTCTGTGTCTTTGATTTTCTTCTTTCTTCTTTTTACCTAACAGGGAGAGACGTGTGTGCTTTTAAGATCCCACTTGTTGCCGACAAAAGAAAGCTGTAGAACATTGTCTTTGTGGTTTATGTTAGGTCTATTGACCTTGATGTTGCCAAATGTTAAGGATCAAGGCCAATAGGCCAATAATTCATTCACTTAGGGTGCTTGATTATGTTTTAAAAATGTTATATAGCTTTGACCTTGGCTCTACTATATGTATCTTTGTGTGTGTGTGTGTGTGTGTGTGTGTGAATGTATATGTGTGTGTGTGTGTGTATACTCATGATGTATCCTGCATTGAAATAGATGAGGAAGAGAACTGTTTAAAAGGGATATGTGATTGGGTGTTATTGTCATGACAGGAGTCCAGAATGAAGGCTGCACAGTGGAGTGGACTTGGGGGGAGGGATTGTATAACAATGAGAGTTTTTCTTTTACTTTTCAAGGAGAAGAGTGAATTGTTGTTCTGTATGTGCTGGAATTTTTACTCTTTTGTCATCTCCCACTGTGTTTATTCCTTTATTCTCTGATTCACTTCTTAGGAAAGGCTATTCCTTATAAAGAGACATCATGCTTGGAAAGATGGAGGCTTAGCAAGAGACAGAGGAAGAACCCCCAGTGCAATGGACTAACTAATGTGTGTGTGTGTGTGTGTGTGTGTGTGTGTGTGTGTGGTAATGAGTATAATCCCTTTATTTTTACTTCATTGTGAACCTAGAATGGGGCATGTACTTGGTAAAATTGCCCCACAAGTTGTACTCAACTCGACAGCACCTAACAATAACAACAGCAGAACTAACAAAGAGAAAGGGCATTCCCCTAGAGCGGGCAAAATAAATTTTTGTTTGTTAAAACCATCCACTTGTGGTATCTCTGCTAAAGCAGCACTAGAAGACGAAGACACACCTCTTATGTTCAAGAAGGAGCAGGTCAGTAAGAATTAATTAAAAGAATTACTTAAGCAGAAAAGAGAAATTGACTGAGCAATTTCCCACTTCTTGGTGAAATCCTTATCCCAGGCAGTAGTGTTTCCCAAACAAGTGGCTTTATTTCATGACTTCACAGTGGGATGTTTCTCAGCTTCCTCGTCCCATCTGCATCCGTTTTCACAATGACTGAACAAATGCAATTAGCCTGCAGTGAGCCAAATAATGGTTTTCTTCCAGGATTTCAAGTGCATTCTTAAACTCCAATGTGTGCTGAGGATTCTTCCAGCTGGGTTCCCACCAGTAGTAACCACATGGCTTTCTGAAGGTTTCAACCTCAAGGAAACACCTCCACAGGCCTGAAGAGCCAGCTGAGTGTGTGGATGAGGAGATGCTGGGCCTCCCTCCTCTTTCGAGTCCGTGAACTCTGCCTGGACAGAAAGGAAGCCGAGGCACACTTACTGAACACTAGAGCTTTAAGTAACGTTTTCACATACGTTCTGCCAACACCATAGAACTTTCGTTCGAGGAAACAGAGGCCCCCTCTGTCTTGTTCAACTTGTGGCTTCAGTTGCTCATTCCCATCAGGTTGCGCCTGGCCCATAGCAGCCGTGGCTGGGTACAACAGAACAAAGCTCTGAACCATTCAGTCTTTGTGATGTCTAAATGCACTACTGTTGGGAGTTTTTGCTCCTCTCTTCCTCCCTTCAGGGACCTCCGATGGCTTAGTGATAAGAAATTACACTGTGGATGCAAAGGTACATGGTTCAAATCCACGAGGTGATCTGCAGGAGAAAGCTGGGCAGTCTCCTCCTATGTAATTTACTGCTTCTGAAAACCCACTGGAGGGTCAGCTCTGGGTGAGTTCTGAATTGACAGTCCACAACAACTCTCTTGCTTCTGATCCTTGTTGGCCATCTAAAATTCACTTGTTTTGCGTGTAAATTTTCCATAGTTTCTCATATTAGTGATCTTTTTTTACCATAATTGTGTTTGTGTAACTAATTTATATCACTTCGCATAAATTGTCTCTTTTTATCTATGTTGCACAAGATTTCACAAACTCTTGGGGGTTTCCCTCCCCTCTCCTTTCTCATCTCTGTTAACTGTTCAAGATTGTTAACTCTCTGTGGATTAATTTTTTTTAATATTGTTGTTGTTGAGTATCATAGAGTTGGAACTGACCCGTAGCTGACCTGTCTGTCAGCAGGTTCTCAGAGGCAGTTAATCACACTAGAGGAGATTGCCCATCCTCCTCCACTTTTTAATATTGTTGCTGTTGTTGTTGTGTATTATAGATTAGAACTGATCCAGAACTGACCCTTCTGCCGGTTTCCAGAAGCAGTTAATTGCATGGGAGGAGATTGCCCATCATTCTCTCATGGAACAGCTGCTGGCCTCAAACTCTGTGCCTTCAGGATTGTAGTGCAGCTTCTTGCCACGAGGCCACCAGAGCTCCCTTCTAGTATTGGTAGTCTTATATAGAGAACTCTAGTGGCCTAATGCTATAAGGAGCTGTGATGCCAACTTAAAGACAAGGGGTTCAAATCCACTGGCTGCTCCACAAGAGAAATCTGAGCAATGTCCTCCTGAGTGATTTACTGTCTCTGAAAACCCACTAGAGGGTCAGCTGGGAATCATTTCCAACTTGTTGGTACATAACAACAGTCTTATGTAACAGTTGTCTTTTTATGCTACTTTGTGTCACTTATTATAACTTGTTCAAGCTCATCCGTGCTGTACAGTGTTTCACAAAGTCTTGATCATTTCTACTGATGGATAATATTCCACAGTGTCAATGTACCACAGTTTTATTCAGTCATTCTTCCCTTGATGGACACTCGGGTTCTTTCTACTTCTTTGTTATTATAAATAGTGCAAGGATCAACATATGCAATGGCAGATGGTCTTTTAACTTTTCTTTCTTTGGGATGTATTCCTATGAATAGGATTGTGGGCTCAGATGGCTTTTTTAAAAAAATTTCCATTTATTCATTGTTGCCTTTTTCTCCCCTCCCAACCCTCCCTCCTAGTACACTACCCTCTTGGAAAAGTAAAAGAAAAATTCTTTCATTGTTTTATAATCCCTCCCCCCAGGTCCACTCTGGACTCCTGTCATGACAAAAATACCTAATCACATATCCGTCTTAAACAGTTTTCTCCCTCATCTGTTTCAGTGCAGTATACATTATTGAACCCATCTTTCTCAGTCTCTCCCCAAGCCCAAGGTCAGTCCTGTTTTACAACAGTGGCACCATGCAGTATTTGTCCTTTTGTGACTGAGATACTTACTCAGCATAATGTCCTCCAGGGTCACCCATTTTGAATAATATTGTATGAGTTCCTTGTTTTTCAATGCAGTGTAGTATTCCATTGTGTGAATATACCACAGCTTCTCTATCCATTCCTTTGTTGATGGACACTTAGGTTGTTTCCAAATCCTTGCTATTGTGAACAAAGCCATGATAAACATGGATGTGCATATATCTGCTTGGATGTCAGTTATGGTCTCTTTGGGATCTATTCCCAGTAGTGGAATTGCTGGGTCGAATGGTATCTCTATTTGAAACTTTTTGAGAAAGCGCCATACCGCCTTCCACAGTGGTTGCACCATGAAATAGCATTTCTATTCCCAACTTTATATTGAAGAACCAAACTGCTTCCCATGATTGCTGCACCATTTCGCATTCCCACCAACAGTGTGTGAAAGTTCCAATTTCTCCATATTCTGGCCAGCATTAGCTGTTTGTTGTCTTATTAAATTTGCTCTTTTTGTTGGAAGGAAATTATGTCTCGCTGTGTTGATTTACATCTCTTTGGTGCGTTCTTGCAGCCTCTGTGTCAGTTATCTACCTCATTCACATGGGAGAATATTCATTTAGTGATGGTGAATAATTCTGCTATGGAGATTGGTGTACAAATCTCAGTTTGTGCCTCAGTTCCCATATTATCAGGGTATATTCCAAGTAGTGGAATAACTGGGTCATGTGGAATTTCTATGTTCAGTTTTTTGAGGAAGCACCAAACTGCCTTCCAGAATGGTTGAACCATTTTACAATCCCAGCAACAGTGTATAAGAGATCCTTGCTCACCACATCTTCTCCAACATTTATTACTTGTTGCCCTATTAAACTTTGCCACTGTTATTGAAGTGAGGTGGTACCTCCTTGTGGTTTTGATTTGCATCCCTCATATTGCTAATGATTTTTAGCATTTTTCATGTGTCTGTTTGCCATTCGAATATCTTCCTCTGTGAAAATTCTTTCCATGGAAACAACCCATATATCAAACCACAAACAAATGGATTGAGGAATTATGGTGCACTCACACAATGGAACACTATGCAGCATGCAGGAGTAATGATTTTGTAAATTATTACCTATCTTGAGATGGACTGGAGAGCATTATGCTGAGTGAATTAACTCTGTCCCACAAGGATTAATATTATATAAAACCATATATTGAGTCACTGTATCAAAAGGAATTGGCAGACACAGAAGAATTTCATGAAACAACATATGAGCAAGAGCCTATGGTGATGAAGGAATAAGTTGAAGCTACTTTGAAGGAAATATCAAAAAATAAGGCCCCAGGAATAGACGGTATACCAATTGACATATTTCAGCTAACGGATGCTATCCTGGACGTGCTCACCAAGTTGTGCCAGGAAATCTGGAGAACGACCACTTGGCCAACTGACTGGAAGAGATCTATCTTTGTTCCCATTCCAAAGAAATGTGACCCAACAGAGTGTGGAAACTATAGAAAAATCTCATTGATTTCACATGCAAACAAGATTCTGCTCAAGATTATCCAAAAACGACTGGAACAGCACATCCGCAGAGAACTGCCAGAAGTCCAAGCTGGGTTTAGAAGGGGTTGTGGTACTAGGGATATTGTAGCTGATGTTAGATGGATCTTAACTGAAAGCAGGGAGTACCAGAGGAATGTCTATATGTGCTTCATTGATTATGCAAAGGTGTTTGACTGTGTTGATCATAACAAACTGTGACTCACTCTGAGAACAATGGGAATCCCAGAACACTTGACCGTACTAATGCAAAACCTATACATGGACCAAGAGGCAGTCATCAGAACAGAGCAAGGAAACTCTGGGTGGTTCAAAATTGGGAAGTGTGTATGCCAGGGATGTGTCCCATCTCTATACCTTTTCAACCTGTATGCAAAGCAGATTATCGGGGAGGCTGGGATCTATGAGGAGAAATGTGGCATCAGGATCAGTAAAAGATCTATCAACAATCTGTGTTATGCAGATGACACAACCCTGCTTGCTGAAACTGAGGAGGACCTGAACTGCTTGCTGCAGAGGATCAAGGACTACAGCCTTCAATATGGATTGAGGTTCAATGTCAAGAAGACAAAGATTCTCACCACTGGACCAATTGGCAGCATCAGGATCGATGATGAAGAGATTGAGATTGTTCACAGCTTTAGTTTGTTTGACTGCACAGTCAATACTCTTGGCAACAGCAGCCAGGAAATTAAAAGATGTATTGTGATGTTAAAGTCTGTTGTTGGGGACCTCTCCAGGATACTGAAGAGCAATGGTGTCTCTGGAGACTAAAGTGAGTCTGATATAGTGCAATCACTTGTTACGTATCAGAGAGTTGGACAGTGACAAAGGAGGATAGAAGGAGAAGTGATGCCTTTTTTGTGGTGCTGGAGAAGAGTATTGAGTGTACCATAGACTGTTAAGAAAACAGATTCATCCTGGAAAGGGTTAAACCAGGCTATTCCTTGGAGGCAAGGATTCTGAGGCTCCATCTAACATACTTTGGACATGTTGCAAGGAGAGACTGGTCTTTGGAGAGGGAAATCATGCTTGGGAGGGTGGAGGGTAGGCATAGGAGGGAAAGGCCCTCTATGAGGTGGATTGATTCAGTGACTGGGGTAATTGGGATGGGTGAATCAGAGACAGTGCCATTGGTACAGGACAGAGCAGAGTTTAGGGCTGTTGTACATAGGGTCGCTATGAGTCGCAAGCGACTCAACAACACATAACAACAACAATAATTATAGAATGAGTAAAAGGGTCCGAAAGGGGTGGGAGAGGCTGGAAGCAGAGGGAAGTGAATGTGTAGGGGGAGGAGACATTAATCATTGGGTTGAACAATTGATGGGTGGTAGGGTGAGGGGAAACTGAAAGAACTTGTTCAAATTTGTATTCAAATTTTGTAAATAAACTAGTAGAAAATTTTTAAAAAGTAATATTCATTTAGGAAAAAAGTAGAAGACCTGTTGAAGTCATCTGCATCCTTACAGTTTGTAGAATCCAAGGTGTTTCCTTACTTTAGGGTGGTCCAGGGAAACACCTGGATTTCCAGAAAACGTTAGACCTGGAGATGCTCCAAGAGCTTGAAGGTAGTATCTCCATGACCTTCAGAGTGCAGGAAACTGGAAAAAAAAACATTTTAATGGCTACACTGGATCACTGCTAAGTGCAAAGCAGATTTGGGGTAGTGCCTGAATGAGCATATGGGGATGAAATATTTTGAATAAGATTATTATTCATCTGATAAAAAAAATCCTCGATTGGAAATAGAGTATATTTGGTAGATTTCTATATTCTTTTAGAATATTTTTGGTAGATCTCTGTATTCTTTTATAATATATTTGGTAGATCTCTACTTATACTTCTTGCACATATAAAACTACATCTATGTACTCATTTGGGCATTATATATACTCAAATGGAAAAAATACAGAGAAGATTAGCAGGGCCTCTGTGCAAGAAAGACTACAAATTTGTGACGCATTCCCTATTTTTAACAATATCAGAATATATCAGAGATGGTGAGGACGGCACAGGGTAGAGCCAGCTTCAGAGTCATTGTTCATGGGCTGTTAGGAGTTGCAGTTGACTCAACCACACATAACATACTATATAAAAGATCATTTTTAAAAATAATCAGTATAAAATTTAGCAGGCACAATTATGGTGCTTCAAGTGATTGTTTTTCTTCCAAATATTTTAATCCAGAGATTTCCGCCTAACTAACATAGTCATGATATCCTCAGTTTCACTTCAGAAATTGACACAATTTGTGCGTCTGTGTTTGTAGCCCAAAGGGACTTGTCCAAACAGCTTGTTCAAAAGAAGGAAATTGGAAGTAATTATCCTTAAAATTCTTTTTATCCTTTTGGCTAGACGGAGAAAACCAGTCCACCATGATGAGGTATACTTTCTCCAAACAAGTAAGTTAAAAGTTCACAACTATAATACAACCAGGATCCGTAGAAGTGAGGATGGTAATACATCGTCTCCCGTATTTCAGTCATGTAATCAAGCGTAATAAGAGATGGAGAAAAGATGGAAAACTACTTTATCTTAAGTGGATCCACAATCAACACTCTTGGCACAAGGAGCCCAAAATTCAAAAGATGCTTTGCATTGTAAAAACTGATGCGAAGACCTCTCCAAAATATTAAGGAGCATTGATGTCATTTTAAAGAATAGCATGCAATTGATTCAAGCCACAGTCTTTTCCATCACTTGCTATGCCTCTGACAACTGACCAATGAATGAGGATGACAAAAGAAGAATCAATGCTTTTGAAATATGGTGTTGGAGGAGAATATTGACTATCCCAGGGACTGCCAAAAGAAGAAACAGTTAGGTCTTTTTTTTCTTTCATTTTTATACCTTACTTTTAGCTTTTCTTGTACCTTTTGATAATAAAAGACTACAGTGGTTTTAAATTCCCTACAGACAATGCCCCCTCTTTTTGCTTACATGCCAAGTAGCAGATCCCTTATAAGTCCATTTGTGTGACTGTTGACTGTTTCTCCTGGGAGAAAATGCCTTCTACAGGAACTGGGAGGACAGGGTGGTCTGGTGACCTGTTGCTGTCTGTTTGCTGGCAACCTACAGTGACACCCTGATGAGAGTAAGCATGACAGAGATACACCACTTCTGGAGAGGATCAGAGAGCCAATCCAGCTCAATTTTATTGGGATAAGGAAGGCAGGATAGGGTGGGCTTACAGACGTAGGACATGCAGATTGGCCAGGAGAACCTCAGCCTCCTGTGGACCACTCCCAGCTCAATAGACGCTGCAGCCGTCTTCCGAGGTGGCAAGCTTTCTCAAGTTGGTACAGCCAAACATAGGGGAGGTTTCTCTACCTAGTAATAAAGGCCATTGGGAGGCTTGCACTTATCTGGAGCTTAGGTGATCTGTCCTGGCCAGAGACCCTTCCTTCCTCCCCAACATTTCGCCACAGTGACCCAGCTTGATCACCAGAGGGAAGGTTGTGCTTCTTAGCACAGCCGCAAATGGCCCTCTCACACCAGCCTCCTCACTGGCTCCCGCTGCACTCTGATCTGTGTCCTGAGGTGGAGCCAACACAAAGCGTTGCTGATGAAGCATGCATGGATTTTACCATGTGATGAATTTTTGGGATCCTTGTTAGCTACCGTTGAGTTCACCCTGACTCATGACAACTCCATGCACATGGAATAGAAACATTGCCTGGTCAGAAACAGATACGTCTTAAAGAAAGTGCAGCCAGAGTGCTCCTCAGAGGCGAGGATGATGAAGCTTCTTCTCACACACTTTGGGCACATTGTCAAGGGGAGCAGTCCCTTGGAAAGGAACATCATGCTTGGAAAGGTGGATGGTCAAGGAAGGAGAGACTGCAGCAATGGGCTCAAGAGTGACAGAGATGACGAGTCAGGATAGGACAGAGCTCAGATCTGTTGTTGACAGGGTCGCTGAGTCGTACTTGAAAGCATCTAATAAACACAACAAGTCAGAAGAGAATGAATGAATCTCTGGAAAAAAAGGCATCATGCACGACAGGGAGAAAGTCAATGAAAGAAAGGAAGACCCTCAGTGAGTGGACTGACACAGTGTCTGCAACTATGGCCTGACACACAACAGGAGTATGAGAACAGCCCAGAATCGAACAGACTTTCCCTGTTGTTCACAGGGGCCCTACATGCCAGCGCCCACTCAATGGCAGCAAACGATGATGACATCAATGACATTTAAAACGGAATCTTGGAGCATGGTTGTTGTTGTTGTTATGTGCCATCGAGTCGCTTGTGACTCATAGCAACCCTATGTACAACAGCCCTAAACTCTGCTCTGTCCTGTGCCAATCGCACTGCCTCTGACACACCCATCCAAATTACCCCAGTCACTGAATCAATCCACCGCATAGGGGCCTTCCCCTTCTGCGGCGTCCCTCCACCCTACCAAGCATGATGTCCCTCGTCAAGGACCAGTCCCTCCTTACAACATGTCCAAAGTATGTAAGAGATGGAGCCTCAGAATCCTTGCCTCTAGGGAGCTGCCCGTTTTGACCCTTTCTAGGATTAATCTGTTTGTTTTCCTAGCAGTCCATGGTACCCTCAGTACTCTTCTCCAGCACCACAGCTAAAAGACATCAATTCTCCTTCTATCCTCCTTAGTCATTGTCCAACTCTCTGATGCATAACAAGTGATTGCAAAGACCATGGCCTGTATCAGATGCAACTTAGCCTCCAAAGAGACACCATTGCTCTTCAGAACTTTGGAGAGGTCCCTAACAGCAGACTTTCCCATGGCAAGCATGGTTAGGGTGTGAAAATGCGGTCAGCAAAGGGATCATGACCTTGAAAATCTTCCTCTTTTGTAAAAGTATCGTTATCGAAGCTGTTCAAATAAGAAAGTAAACGACGTGCTCACTTGGGCAGCACATATACTGAAATTAAAATGATGCAGAGAAGACTAGCATGGCCCTTGGACAAGGGTGACACACAAATTCATCAAGTTTTCCAAATTTAGAGTAAAAGAAGGTAAAAGACGTGAATATGAACCACTCGAACCATCTACTGCAAAATAAAGGGGGGGGGGGGTATCGAGCATACCATGGGTTACCAAAAGAACAAACAGGCCTGTCCTGAAGAGAGTGAAACCACGCTTCCTTGGAAATAAAGATTCGGAATTTCAGTCTCACATATTTTGGCCATGTTATCGGGAGGGACCAGTCCTTGGAGAAGGATGTCATGCTTGAAAGGACGGAGGGTCAGTGCAGGAGAGGAAGGCCCTGGGTGAAATGGACTGACACAGTAACTGTGGCAACGGACCGCGTATGTCAGAGACGGCGAGGTGAGCTCCAGTCGGGCAAGATTCAGAGCCTTTCAAAGAGTCACTATGACTAGTAGTCAACTCAATGGCACATAACAACATGGATAAATGAACTTTTCTTTTTTTCTTTTTCCTTCCAACTTTTTTCTTTAAATTGCGTTTTGATAAACTATATAATAAAAATTTACTGTTTTGACCAGTTCTAAGTGTATCTTTCAGTCACTTTAATTTAACCCATATTATATACAACCATCTTTACTGTCTACTTCTAGGACTTTACCACCCCAAACAAAATATCAGTTTAGCTTAAATAAATAATAACTCATCATTTCTCTGTCCCCTCAGCGGCTCATAACCTTACAGCTGACTCTCTGACTCTATGCATTTATGTATTGTAGATACTTTACATTACTTGAATCCACTCCAGGCAACAGCATTCAAGAAATCAAAAGACGTGCTGCCTTTGGAAACTCTATGGTCAAGGACCACTTTAAAGTGCTTAACAGAAAGATTATCAGTTTAAAGACTACAGTTTGCTGTCTAAGTCATTATTGTGGTTGTGTGTCACAACAGAATTGACTCAAAGCTGATTCTCCAGTGGGATTTTCAGAGGCAGTTAATCTCATGGGAGGAGATTGCCCATCCTTCTCCTGCAGATCACTGGGGGACTCAAGCCTTTGGGATGACAGCACAGTTTTTCAC
>NW_006399875.1:7073891-7078499 GCF_000299155.1 Elephantulus edwardii | reverse complement strand
GCTCGGCGTGCACGCGGCCCCTCTTGTGCAGGTGGCCAGCGAGCGCCGGCTTCCCCCACAGCCGCCATCCTGGCTCCAAGAATTCTCTCCAGAACAAGTCCGTCCACCTTGCGGCAGTGTGGTGGCTTCACTGTACCAGTCTTGAGGAGGGCCGGTGCCCAGCATCCATCCTGGGTGAGGGAATTCATTTGTTCCAGCTGTGGAAGCCTCATGGAGCTGCAGCGGCTGTGCAGCGCTGCGCGGGCTCTGCCGGGGGGTGGAGGGTGGAAGCCATGAGACTCACCCATTTCTCCTTGGGAATCCTTGAATTCCTGTTGTTGAGCCTGGATCTTCACTGAGGGCCAGTCATCAACTGTTTAAGTGTTCAATTATCAATAAGCCGAAGTCTGTGGAAGGCCATAATGGCCCTGCTTTAAGTGGTTCACTGCTGCCGCAGCTCACCACGCTGTCTCTGCCTCCGCCGCCATCTTGGATCTCAACATAATGTTTTCAAGGTTCATCAGTGTCAGTAGCGTATATTACAAACTCCATTTCTCTTTGTGGTCTCATAGTATCTCACTGCATATATATATGCCACATTTTCTTTATCCATGAAACTACTGATGGACAATTGGATTGTTTACATATTTTGCACTATTATGAATAATGCTGCGATGAATGTTGGTGCACAGATACCTGAGATCCTCAGAGTAAATCCTGGGGAAGAGAATGGCTAAGTCATGTAACAACTGATAGGGAGGGAGGGAAGGAAGGAAGGAAGGAAGGAAGGAAGGAAGGAAGGAAGGAAGGAAGGAAGGAAGGAAGGAAGGGCTCAGTAAGTGGCTGGCACAGTCATACCAACAGTAGTGACAAGTAGAAGGTAACATATCTAGGCTGGCATGATGTCAATGCAAAGTGGCGTTTCCCCTGCCTCAGATGAAATAGCTGAGAACAAAGCTGCAGGAAGCCATTGTGTATTTCCAGCGAGAGCCACTGGTTTGATCTAAATCTGCAGGAACGGAGGAATTGTGCCTGTTCAGCAAGAAACAAACGTAAGCTGATTATGGATATGCTTTCCAAACAGAGAATAAAAATTTAAGAGCCCCAAAGGCCAGGAACTTCTCGTTGGTTTATCACTTTATATTCTACATAACCCAAATAAAACCTAGGCAGGGGGGTTGCTGTTACCAGGTGACTTGCTTACCTAGGCCTCATAGCAATCCCACACACAACACAACAACCCGCGCTCCGTCCTTACAATTTTTGCTGCTCTTAAAGCCACTGCTGTGGACACTGTCAATCCATCTTGTTGAGATCCTTCCTCATCTTCGCTGACCCTCTATTTTCCAAACAGGATGTCTTTCTCCAGGGACTGGCTCTGCCTGACATCATTCTCAATGCATGCATAGCGAGGTCTCACCTACCTTCCCTCTAAGGAACATGCTGGCCATACCTGTTCCGAGTCAGATTTGCTTGTTCATTTGACCGTGCAGATGATACTCTAGTCTTGTTTCACCAACAGCACAATTCAAAGGCACCGATTCTCTTTTAGAACACCGTAGTCATCGTGAAACTTTCATGTGTCCTTTTGAAGCAACTGAAAATGCCATGGCTTGTGTCTGGGACTCCCAACAGTAGTGCATTTCATGAACTATCTCCTTGAGGGAGAGAGAGAGAGACAGAGACAGAGACAGAGAGAGAGAGAGAGATGAGCTTTGAGGTGTGTGCCCTGATTCCACATCCAGAGCTGGTTCTCCTGAAAAGGGGACTCTTTCCTATATCTCTAGCACCAAGGGGACCATTGATCGTGAACGTGACTCAGATAATGAAACAGGATAGTCATTATTATTATTATTATTGTTGTTGTTGTTGTTATTAAACAAGTATCTTTTATTGGCCTTTTAAGTTGTAAACAATATTTGTTTTCACAGACATAATAGTCGTGATCACCTTGTATAAAATGTACATAAACTTTTTCACATTGCCTTTAATTTTTTTCTTGATAAATATTTACAGATAATCAAAAGTTATACATATTTTCTACTGCATAACGCCACTGTTACAAAACAGGACTGCCATGGGGATTGGGGGAAACTAAGAAAAGAGGGCCTAAATGATGTCCACACCATTGAAACAGATGAGGAATAAAACTGCTCAATAGAAATATATGATTAGGAATTATTTGCATGACAACAGTCCAGAATAAAAGCTGCATAGTAAAGTGGGATGGGGATGGGAGGATAGGATTGTACAACAAAAAAGAACTTTTTTTTCGAACAGAAAAGTGAACTTGGGGTGGCAGGGAGGAAAATGTGTAACAGTGAATGAATGGGAATCCAAGTTCTGTATAAACTTTCATTACAACCTAAAAAAAAATAATAATTTCTGGTACTAGATCTAGTAAGATCCCCTAGACATTGAATCTGGTTATCATGTCACCTTCTATCTAGAAAAGAGCAACCACCATTTTGGGAGTGTGATCTTTTTATTACATTGATACTTTTGCTGTATTTTTAGAAATAATAAAATTTTTCTTTTGTGATTTTAATGAAAAAATAATTTATATGTCTTTTCAAGTCTTTAATACATAATGCTTCCATTTTCTTATTTCTTTTATATTTGTTTGCTTATAAAGTTCGTATGCCTTGTGTTTCACAGTAGTCTTCATTCACATTGTGTTTCATACAATCTTTCCCATGTGTTATGTTTTGTAAAATTAATCACCACTGGACCTTGTGGGACACTCCTCTGACTCAGCACCTGTCAGTGTGCTTCATCACATCTCCTGTGCAAGCTGAGAGGGCCAGACCCCGGTAGAAAGAATCCCCACCCACCACAGCACGCTCATCCCCACTGAGGGACAGAGGAGGCAGCCCAGGGAGCCCCTTGCCCTGGCTGCGCTCCACCACGATGTTCCTGCAGCTGCAGAGCTGCTGAGCCGGCTTTTCCCTTGCCTCAGGTCTCTCTAGCAACACTGTCAGGTAAGCAGGATTGCTGAGTCTTTATTCCTGCCAATGAGGCAAGAAATAGAAAGTGCACAGCTGGATTTGCTGATCACAGGTTGGGCTTGCAAGGTTTAGGGTCCTGGAGAAAGGGAACCCCTCCCGGTGCAGGAACACTGCAGCCAAGCTAGGAGTCAAAATCTCCAAAGTCAAAGAAGAAAACCTGTGCTCTGGCTGCTTCCAGGTCTCAGATCAGGATGCCCTTGAAGAAGAAATTGTCATTTTCCTTCCTAGGTAATGAAATTAAGCAAGCAAGTCTGTCCCCCCAAAAAGAAACCAAAGTCATTGGGATCTTAATATGTATGTAGAGATCCCATCTTGTTTTTCTAGGCGGCATCCACTTCCTAAACCACACGCCTCTGGAAAACTCTATGAACTTTAAGAAAAGATAGTTACAGAAAGGCTTCAAGTCTTTTGTTAATAGGGTTGCTATGAGTCATGCTCGACTTGATGGCAATCAACAACAACAATATGCTTCTCTTTTTTTATGGTGAAAAAAATTTGTATACAGAATTAGCCATCTGGACTCAGTTTAGACGATCCAAATTTTGTTGGCAACATCCAAAGCATCAGGAGCTAGTCGAACATAGGCCTTCTTCTCTCCATCAGGCCTAATCAAAGTGTTGACCTTGGCCACATCAATGTCATAGAGCTTCTTTACAGCTTGTTTAATTTGGTGCTTGTTGGCCTTGACATCCACAGTAAACACAAGTGTGCTGTTATCTTCTATCTTCTTCATGGCTGACTCAGTGGTCAGGGGAAATTTAATGATGGAAGCTTGTTTCTCCTGGGGGCGCTCTGCTGTCTTCAGAGTCTCAGCGTCATAGGCTGCCTGAAGATGCGTGATGTGTGGATCTTCTTATTTTTGGCTGTGGATGCCCTTCAGGACGCCTTCTTGGCCTTTAATGCCTTTACTTTGGCTTCAGTTTGGGGAGGGGCAGGGGCTTCCTTCTTCGCTTTCAGCGCCATCTTCTTAGAAAGCAACAATATACTTCTTGAGACTCGATCTTCTCTGTTTGAAAACCTCACAGTGCAGCTCTGTGATGGTCACAGCAGAGAGTAAATAGTTCTGGAATGTGTGAATGGGTGTTAGTATCATGCACTAATCTATCCAACAAAAAACACACAGGCCTGAGAGGGAGGCCTTTAGAGAGACACCTAGAACATAAATCACATGACAGACACACATGGGAGGGAATACCCTACAAGGAGGGGGCTCGGTGGCCTACTGGACAAGGAGTTGTGCTGCCAATCCAAACGCAGACAACTTAAATCCACCAGCTGCTCCACATTTGGAGAAATATCAGTGTGAGGGTCAGTGTGAGTCGACTCTGACTCCATTGCAATGATGTGGTTTTCTGACCCTAAGAGATGGAGCAAGGGGAGTGAGAAGGAAGACATGGACTCACCATTCTTTCATAATGTGATCATCAGGGAAGTATTTCATTTCCTTAAGCCAAGAGGCAGTTGTCAGAACAGAGCAAGGAAACACTGCATGGTTCAAAATTGGGACGGAGCATATGCCAGGGATGTGTCCTGTCTCCATACCTTTTCAACCTGTATGCAAAACAGATGATCTGGGAGGCTGGGCTCTACGAAGAGAAGTGTGGTGTCAGGATTGGTGGAA
>NW_006399875.1:7072103-7073179 GCF_000299155.1 Elephantulus edwardii | reverse complement strand
TAGGGCTGTTGTACATAGAGTTGCTATGAGTTGCAAGCTACTCAACGGCACATAACAACAACAACAAGCCTGAACTACCTGGGGTGGGTTTCTCCTGATCTTAGTAAAACACAGGTCAGATCAGCTCATTCCTTGGCCCCCTCTAATGCCTGCCCATCCTGAGGCAAGGGAAACGCAATATTCTTCAAACAAGCTTCAAGGGTTTGCATCATCTGCCTGCCTCTGATACCTCTGACCTCACCTATTCCTTCTCCTTCCTGACTCTTACCCTGGTTCAGAACCTTTGCAATTGCTTTTTCCTCAGTCTGGGATGTTCTTTCCCATGGCTCATTCCAAGTCTATGCTTGTACTTCAATGAGTGGGGCCACTTCTCATGCATTAGAGCTCCGTGTATCATATGTTATGTGCTGTCAAGTTGGTTCCAGCTCATAGCAACACTCTGTACAAGGGAAAGAGACACCGCTCTGTTCTACACCGTCCTCACAGTCACATTGTGTGAGCCCACAGCAATAGCCACTAGGTTAATCCATCACTTGAATGCCTCTGCTTTTATGCTGACCCACTTACTTTACTTAGAAGCAAAGACGGTGAGCCTTCGTCTGACATACTCTGAATATGTTGTTAGGAGAGGCTGTTCCTTGGAAAGGAACATCAGGCATGGAAAGGTGAAAGGTCACTGAGAAAGTAAGACACTCAACGGAATGGACTAACACAGTGACTGTAGCAATGGGCTCAAGTGTGTCACAGATTGTGAGGATGCTACAAAGTAGGACAGGGTTCAGATCTGGTGTTCATAGGATCACTAAGACTTGTACTTGACAGCACCTAATAATAATAACAGCTATTTTACCAACCACAAATGCCATAAGCATGCAAAAAAGAATTCATTACATTAATAAGTTGGTGCCTATTGCAGTTGCAATGGGTCCTTGGTACGAATTCAGCACAATGTGCAGTATTAAATGTTCACTTTCATGAAAATATCACTCAGACCCCCAGGGAACAGCTTCTTCTCATCTCTTGTTTCCTAGCCTTGAAGTAAAAAATGGCGACATCTCAAAACAACTATGAGATAT
>NW_006399875.1:7070351-7071708 GCF_000299155.1 Elephantulus edwardii | reverse complement strand
ACCCTGGAGGACATTATGCTGAGTGAAATATCTCAGTCACAAAAGGACAAATACTGCATGGTGCCACTATGGTAAAACAGGACTGACCTTGGGGTTAGGGGGAGACTGAGAAAGATGGGATAAATAATGTATACTGCATTGAAATAGATGAGGGAGAAAACTGTTTAAAAGGGATATGTGATTAGGTATTTTTGTCATGACTGGAGTCCAGAGCAAAGGCTGCATGGTAGAGTGGACCTGGGGGAAGGGATTGTAAAACAAGGAAAGACTTTTTCTTTTACTTTTCCAAGAGAAGAGTGTACTGAGGGGAGCAGTGGGCAGGGAGAAAAATTCAACAATGAATGAATGAAAATCCAAAGTCTGTAAATTTTCATTAAAATTAATAATAATTTAAAAAAAGATGACAACATCTGAGTTGTGCAAAGGTGGGAGCTGTGCTGTTTCCAGCACCGCAGTAGAACATGGCTTGAGAGCGTAGAAAGAATTCAAGCAATGGAACTGCTAAGGCAAAAGACCAATTCACTTGCTGGATATTTCTCTCAAATAGTATGAAGTCAAACAGCTGTTCCTATAACATTTCTCAGTGGTGCTCAGCATTGCTTCCTGATGGAATACCTGATTCTGATTGTGATTATCATTGTCTTTTTTGTTGTTGGGCATTGTTGAGTTGATTCCAACTCATGACGATCTTATAGGTGCTCCTACAGAGTTTTCTAGGCTGAAATCTTTGTGAAGACCAATTACTAGGTCTTTCTTCAGTGGTGCTGCCGAGTGGGTACACACTACCCCAACTTTTCTGTTAGCAGTTCATTCCAATCCTGCAATGAGCAGCCGAGCACCACCAAAGCTCTTTCTTACCTTGATCGCCAAAGGGGAGTTAGGGTTCTATTACACAGTGGGAAGAGGAATGCTAGAGCTAGAACCCAAGGAGTTCTTTGGAGAATCTCTTGTTAAAAGTAAAAGTCAATGGGGAACTGCTATAGGAAAACAAAGGTGGTGCACACCCTTGTTTATCACAGCTGTGTTCACAATAGCAAAGAGCTGGAAACAACCCAGTGCCCATCAACAAATGAATGGATAGAGAAGCTGTGATATATTCACACAATGGAATACTATGCAACGTTGAAAAACAAGGAACTCATGCAATATACAAAATGGGTTACCCAGGAGGACATTATGCTGAGTGAAGTATCTTGATCACAAAGGGACAAATACTGCATAGTGTGACTGTTTAAAATGGGACAGATATTGGGGTTGCGGGGGAGACTGAGAAAGATGGGTTCAATAATGTATACTGCATTGAAACAGATGAGGGAGAAAACTGCTTAAAAGGGATATGTGACTGGGTATTATTGTC
>NW_006399875.1:7064793-7070176 GCF_000299155.1 Elephantulus edwardii | reverse complement strand
AATAAAAAAATTTAAAAAAAGAATCCAGCTTCTCAAATTATTTTCTCAGCTTACATATTGAATAGGTATGGAGAGAGAATACAACCCTGATGCACATTTCTCTTAATTTTAAACCATGTAGTGTTCCCTTGCTCTGTTCACACAAAATCGTCTTGTTCTGGGTATAGGTTTTGCAATAGCACAATTAAGATTTCTGGGATTCCCATTCTTCTCAGTATGAGCCATCGTCTGCTATGATCCACACAGTCAAACGCCATCGCATAGTCAATAAAGCACAAGTAGTCATTACTTTGGTATTCTTTGTTTTTGGTCAGGATCCATCTGATATCAGCAATGGTGTCATGGCCCAAGTGCCTTGGCCTCTTCTAAATCCAGCTTGAACATCTGGCAGTTCTCTATTTATGTACTGTTCTAACCATTTTTGAGTGATCTTCAGCAGTATTTTGCTTGCATGTGAAATTATATTGCTTGATAATTTCCACATTCTGTTTGATCACCTTTCTTGGGAATGGAAACAAACATGGACCTCTTCCAGTCAGTCATCCAGGCAGCTGCCTTCTTAATTTCCTGTCATGGACTGGTGCGCACATCCAGGGCTGCATCTGTCATTTAAAACATCAGTGATGTCACACCCAAGTCCTGGGGCCTTGGTTTGGTGTTTTTGTTTTTGGGTTTTGTTTTGCTTTGTTTTATTTTTTTGCCGAGGCCTTCATTACTTCTTCCCTTTGTACTGACTTCTTAACACTACTGTAATTTTTAGGCTTTTTCATTATAAATTTTTTGTTTTGTCAGGCTGTGCTTTTTTTTTTCTCCTCTGTCTTTGTAGTGAACCTCTGCTCTCTTCATGGATGATGTCTTTAACGTCATTCCACAACTCATCTGGTCTGTGATCATTGGTTTTCAGCGCTTCAAACCTATTCTTAAAATTATTTTTAAATTTAAGTGGGATAGTCTCAAGATCATATTTTGGTTCTCACGGACTTGTTTTAATTTTCTTCAGCTTCAGTTTGAACTTCCACATGAATAATTGACGGTCTGTGCCACAGTCAGCAGCTGGTCTAGTTTTGACTGCTGATATTGAGTTTCTCCAAAGGATTCCTTCCACAGATGTAGTCAATCTGATTTCTGCACAGTCCATATGTAAGGCCATGTGTAAAGTTTCTGTTTGCATCCTTTCTAAAGGTATTTACAGTGAGTAAGTCATTGAATCTCCAAAATTTGATCGTTTTCTTTCTAGCATCGTTTCTGTTACCAACTCTGTACTTTGAGACTACTATTCCTTTCTTATTGCTTCCAACATTTACATTCCAGTCTCAAAGTATCATTTACCCACCTTCATTGCATGTTTGTTTGGTAAATTTTAGACTGAAAAATTTGGTAAAAATCTTCAATTACCTCATCTTTGGCTTTAGCTTTTGGTGCACATATTTGAATGACAGTCACCTTAACAGGTCTTCCTTGTATGTGTATGGATAATATCCTATTATTCACAACATTGTGCTGGACAGAATTTTAAATTGTCTTTTTTAACTATGACTATAACACCATTATTTTTCTGTTTTTCCTTTCTGGTATAGTATACCGTGTGATTTTCTAATTCTCTTTCTGTACTTTTCAAAGTTGTTTAAAAATTTGTTCCAAAATTTTTTCTTATCTGAGAGCAAGCTTCCAGAGCAGACTGGTATTCCATTCAGCTGTTCATACTTTGTTTTATGACACAGATTACAATCACCTGCTGTATTAGCAGGCTCTCCACTCTCTCTCTGTGGTTCTTGTTTCCATCTAGCTCTCCATTCTCTCCTTCCTGCCTCCCAGTTTGATCCTTGGACAAATGTTGCCCATGTGGTTGAGTGTTCAAAGTGCTGAGTATCTCTCTGGTGCTATTGTTCACCCTTAGGTCTGTCTATTGTCTGACTATCAATTGTGCCACAGAGGTGAGTTCAGCTCCAGGCTCACAGGATGGCAAAAGTCCACAGTCTTGGCAGTTCCACCAATGTCCTTTAGGCCAGTAAATATGGCCTCTACTATGATGTTAAGTTTTATTCTGCATCTATTTCCCATTCTGCTCAGGATCTTCTACTGGGATCCCTTTCACAGTGGTTTGTAGTAGTAATTGAGTACCATTTAGTTCATCTTGTTTCAGGTTCCTCGAAATTGAGGATAATGAGGTTCACCAATATTACGGACCAATTGTTTCCAAAGTCTTTAAATATTTTCTCATAATCTGGAAAGCTAAGAATTCAGGTTCACAGTTCACATGCGGGAAAAGATCTACTCTCTCTGTGGGCTTTGGGGGAAGATTCTAGTGCCTTTCAAAATCTGTAAGTGTAGTATTCCTTGGATATTTTCATGTATCTTGACATGAATCTTATCCTGGGTCTAGGAGTTTCCTAGCACAGGGACCCTAGGTAGAAAGGATACACTCCATTCCCAGCTCTCCTTATAGGTAGGGGAAAGTCTCTCTTACCTCTGCTTGTTTGTTTAATGTTGCTTATATATAAAGACAGGACAATTCAATATACTTCATCCTGCAGATTATATCCTGCCTCATTACATAACTATCTCTAATCCTCCTCATGGACATCATAGAGATAAGGATCAAAACACACAGGGCAATTAAATCAAATCATGAAATTAAAGATAATTACATAACACTGAGAATAATGCCCCAGAGAGTTTGACACATTTTTGGAGAACACAGTCAACCGATAAGACTTAGCAACTGAGAAATATTTTCTAATATTTGTTTGGTGGTGGTGTTTTTAGGAAGAACACTAAATAGTCCCCTTACATTCAACAGTACACAAAAACAGATAATTTGTCTAAAGAAAGTGGATAGCAATTTTACACTACTTTAGTAGATCAGAATGTTACTTGGATAGGCAGTGAAAATGACAATGAGTCATAACAATTTACAGGTGAAATTAAAATATCTTGTAATATCTCTTTGCCATAAAGATAATTTACCAAGTATGACACCATGTGAGCATGACATATAAAATTAACAGTTCCATTCTGAACCTCAATATTATTTTAAGAATTTTATTGGCAATTCCTGTTACAACTGCTTAAGCAAGATTTTTCCATACTTCCTTGAATAAAAAACTACTCAAGGATTACAATGACTGACGATGGGTTTATTATTACTGTAAAAAAAAAAGTACGTAAACTCATGATCACAACAATATAATTAGATTTTGCTAAAATGAAGGCAAGCAGTGTAAATATACAGAGTAAATATATATATAATTTATAAGTTATGTATTCCATTTATTTTCTGCATCAGAAAGTTGGACAATGACTACGGATGATAGAAAGAGAATTGATGCTTTTAAGCCGTGGTGCTGGAGAAGTGTTGAATATACTGTGGGCTGTTAATTGAACAAACGGGCTCATTCTAGAGAGGGTGAAACCAGGATGCTCCTTGGCGGCAAGGATTCTGAGGCTTTTTCTGACATACTTTGGGTATGTTGCAAGGAAGAACCAGTCCTTGTGGAGGGACATCATGCTTGGAAGGGTAGGGGGCAGCGCAAAAGAGGAAGATCCTCAATGAGATGGATTGATTCAGTGACTGGGGTAATGGGGGTAGGTGTGTCAGAGACAATAAGGTTGGCACAGGATAGAGCAAGGTTCAGTGCTGTTGTACATCAGGTCACTATGAGTCACAAACAACTCAACAGCACATAACAATAACAACAACACCATCCAAACATCAACAGAACACCCAGACTAGCATCATTATGCTTTTATCTACTTTGGGCTGTTATTTTGGTGACCTTGAACTACTTTAAAATTATTTTAAAACTGTAAACTATGATAGCATATTTTTCAAGAGTAGAAGAATAAAATCTAGTATTTTAACCCAATTCACAGCTTTAAATCTTTACAGATATTATGTATGGAGCTGTTCACACTCTGCCCTAGGTCTCTTATATGCTTGAGCAGCCAATTCACTTTCTCACTTTCAGATCTTTACTCAAACACCATCAATTCAATGAGGTCACTTTGGAGCCTTCTGTTTATAATTTTCTCCCTTAACTTCAGTGGAATTGGTTTGCTTAGTGCTTCAACTGTGGAAGCTGAGGGTCTCAAATGCCCTGAAGTCTCTATTTCTTCTTGACTGCTTCCTTCTTTCTTCTTTTCTTTTTTTTTCTTTTTTTATGCGTGTACCGTCAAATTGGATCTGACTGGTACAGGAGGTGACTGTTCCTCCTTCTTCAGCAGAGCATCTGGTGGATTTGAACCGTTCTTCTTTTCTTTTGATCAACACCCTGCTCTGATGAGTAACTCTTCTACCACTCCTCTTGGTGGAACAGGGCTTTCTTGTGTACTAAAGATCACTCAGTGCAATCCAGAAATGTGGATCATGAATCTTCACCAATGGGAAAGGGGAGATGAGAAGAAGCAGACTGATTAACTCCTGTCTTTTGTGACAACATCCACTCGTAATTCTATCTCTCAACCTTCCCCAGAACTCTGACGCTCCAAGAGCACAAGTGCAGACTGTTGTGCCTCCTGATGGCTCAGGGGAAAGTTGTAGCCAACACAGTCTGCGTTGCAGGATTTGTTCATCTCTTTCCCCACTTCTTGTATCATTACCATGATAGTCTTTGTTCCAGACTCTTCTTCCAAAGAGAGTTGGGCTAAGTCATTCAGAAATTTTGCTTATTTATTGTGTTTATTTCATGGCTTCATTTTATAATGTCAATTCAGTGAAGGTAGAGAATTTATTTTGTTCATTGTAGTGTACTCATGTCTCCAATGGTACCTGGAGGTCAATAAAAAAATTGTTGAATGAGTGGACAAATTTGTAGTGTAGCATCCAGAATGGTATCAGGCACACAGGGGAATTCCTATGAATGGAGATTTTAATAATACTAATAATATATTATTATTATTATTATCTTTAGTTTTCAGAATTAAGCTCTATGTTATGTGCTTGACATTATATACAATAAACATTGCTCCTAGGAGGAAACCATAGACATGCATGTTGAAAATCTCTTTTCCTATATTTTGAAGAACTTGTTTCCTGGATTGAATTTTCCTCCCAGGAAAATCTTTAGCCTCAATTCTATTTCAAAGAGCCGTCATGATGAGGTAGTTAAGTGTTCATCTTCTACTAAAAGGTTAGTGTTTAAACCCACACAGCAGAACCATGGGAGAAAGAATCAAGTGACCCAGTGGACTAAACATGTCCAGGCCCTGCACCATCCCCATACAGTTCTGAATGATAGGAAACACTGCATGGTTCAAAATTGGGAAGGGCGTACACCAGGGATGTGTCCTGTCTCCATACCTTTCCAACCTGTATGCAGAGCAGATCATCCGAGAGGCCGGGCTCTATGAGGAGAATTGTGGCATCAGGATTGGTGGAAGATCT
>NW_006399875.1:7056197-7064618 GCF_000299155.1 Elephantulus edwardii | reverse complement strand
AAGAGATTGAGATTGTTCACAGCTTTAGTCGGCTTGGCTCCTCAGCACCAACAGCCAGGAAATTAAAAGACATATTGTGATGTGAAAGTCTGCTGTTAGGGACCTAGCCAAAGTACAGAAGAGCAATGGTATCTCTCTAGAGACTAAGGTGCTCCTGATCCAGGCCATGGTCTTTGCAATCACTTGTTAAGCATCAGAGAGCTGGACAATGACTAGGGAGAATAGAAGGAGAATTGATGCCTTTGAGCTGTGGTGCTGGAGAAGAGTATTGAGGGTACCATGCACTGCAAAGAAAACAGATTCATCCTAGAGAGGGTTAAACCGGGCTGCTCCTTGGAGGCAAGGATTCTGGGGCTTCGTCTGACATACTTCAGACATGTTGTAAGGAAGGACCAGACCAGTCCTTGGAGAGGGACATCATACTTGGGAGTGTGGAGGGACAGTGCAGGAAGGGAAGACCCTCTATGAGGTGGATTGATTCAGTGACTGGGGTACTCAGGATGGGTGTATCAGAGACAGTGCGATTGGCACAGGACAGAGCAGAGTTTAGGGCTGTTGTACATACAATTGCACAACAAAAAGTGTACAACCATTTTTCAGAAGTACATCCTTGTTGTTATGTGCCATCGAGTCGTTTGTGACTCAAAGTGACCCTAAGTACAAGAGAAGTACATTATCAGGCCTTATTTCTGGGTTTCTGACAACAAGAATGAATGGAACAGGAGAGAAGGAGGATAGATAGGTAGATGTAGCATTTCTTAAAATTCTTAAAAAGAACATACATCTTATTGTATGTTCTTTATAATTTAAGTTTTATGTTGGTGCTTGCACAGACAAGCAAAGCAATGGTACAGAATAGAGTGTCCAGAAATAGATCCACATGAATAGAGAGAGAGATTTAATATATATCAAAGACAGCACTTTAATCAGTAAAGAAAGATGGACTTCTTCATAGGTGGTGTTGGAATAACCAGATAGCCATACAGAAAGAAGTAAAATTGGATCCTTTACTTAAATTGTACATCGGAATAAATTTCAAAGAGCATATATTTAGGAGTTTTTTAAAATGCAACATGATAAGAAGCAGAAAGAGAATTTGGGTGAAGTCCCTGTTAACCTGGAAGAGAAGAGAATTTCTAATTCTGACTTTAAATCTAGAAACAATAAGTGAGACACCTGATTCATTGTCTTTGAAAAGAGGTGAAAAGAATATTTAGGAAGCAAAATAAACGCTATAGCAGATTAAAAAGACAAATGACCTTCCAGCATGCAGCACATACATTCTTGACTCGAACCTTGAGCACTGCCTTTTCAGAACCCACCATAACCAACCCTCCAGAAGTTCGCCGAGACTATAAATTACACAAGAAGAGATTGCTTACCTTTTTTCCAAGGAGCAGCTGATGAATAAAAGCCATCAAGCAGGGTCTACCGTTGGGTTCCCAGGACGATTCCATACAGCCACTATTCTTACCTTATAAGAAGGCTCTGAAAATAAAGAAGAAAAAAGACTAGCAATGCCACCAAAAATTAACTTGGAAATATGAGCAGATACTTCAAGGAAAAAGAAATGCAACTGGCTTTTAAGTAACGAGAAGATTCTTAACCTTATTCAACACAAGGTTAAACTATATTCAGATACTATTCCATTAGTATGCATCAAATACAGTTAAACTCTAAGTTTATAATGAGACAGGTCAAAAATATCTTTGCTGGTAACCTTTACAGGATGCCTGAGAACCAATTAATTATTGTGAAAATCATTAAGTAAAGAGAAAAACATTCAGCATATATCCTGACTGTCCTAAATTAACCATCTGTAGGGATAACCAAATAGGTGTGTTGAGGGAAGCATTCTCTTTATTGTAGAAATCCGGTGATAAATGAAGAAAAATTATGAAACTCAAATACCACCATTTTCAACCCGTTAGTAATGTCATATACTGTTGTTGTTGTTGTTGTTGTTGTTATGTTCTATCAAGTCACCTATGACTCATAGTGACCATACGTTCAACAGCTCTGAGCCCTGCTCTATCCTGTGTCAACCTTATTGTCTCTTACACACCTACCAGGGTCTTCCTGTCTTTCACTGTCCCTCCATCTTCCCAAGCATGATGTCCCTCTCCAAGGACATGCAACATGCCCAATGTATGTCAGACAAAGCTTCAGAATCCTTGCCTCCAAGGAGAGGCCTGGTTTTACCCTCTCCAAGATGAATCTGTTTGTTTTCCTAACAGTCCATAGTATATTCAATACTCTTCTCCTGCACCACAGCTCAAAGGCATCAATTCTCCAATTCAAATTTATCATTCCTAGTCATTGTCCAGTTTTCTGATGCACAGCAAAGACCATAGCCTGAATCAGGCACACCTTAATCTCCAGACTGACATCGTTGGTCTTCAGTACTCTGAAGAGGTCCCTGACAGCAGACTTTTCCAATGCAATGTGTCTTTTTATTTCTTGGCTGCTGGTACCAAGAGTGTTGATTGTGGAGCCCAGCAAACTAAAGCTGTCAACAATCTCAACCTCTTCATTGTCTATCATGATGCTGCCAATCGGCCCAGTGGTGAGATTCTTTGTCTTCTTGGCATTGAGCTTCAATCTATATTAAAAGGTTGAAGTCCTTAACCTTCTACAGCAGGTACTTCAGGTCCTCCTCAGTTTCAGCAAGCAAGATTGTGTCATCTGCATTAGCCAGCTGAATTGTTGAAAGGTACCATTGAGTGAACTACAACTCATAGGAACTATATGAACAACAAATCTGAATTTTGCCCTATCCCTCCTTTACCATCCTCAAGATCTCTGACATACTTGATCCCTTTACTTTAGCCAATGCATCAGCTCATTTTGTAGTCAATGTGCCTGATGCAAAAGATCTCATGTTGTTGTTGTTAGGTACCAGTTGAGTCGTAGATGACTCATAGCGACCCTATGAGTGAAAGGCCTGAACACTGTTGGTGGAGTTTCCGTAGGCAAGCCATTTCAGAAATGGATGTCACTCCTGCTTCCAAGCTTGTTTTAATAGGGGAGCTCTACTAAACACTGTCCACCATGGGTAACCATTATCACATTTGGCACATCTGTGTCACAGTGTTTAGCATTACAGCAAAGCTTTGATGGCTAAGATATGCTTGAACCAAGCTGTGATCTTTCAAATTGTGTTATGTGTGTGCAAAAAGCTGAACAATGAAAAAGGAAGGGAGAAGGAGAAAAAGAGAATGATTTTGAAATATGGTGTTGACACAGGATATTGAATAATATGATGGACTTCTGAAGCAGGAACATATCATTCATAAGAACATACAAGCCAAACATTCCTCAGAGACTCAGGAATGTTGAGACTTGGGCTTGCTTTCTTGGGTTGCAACATGAGGAAAGAGAAGGTACCAGAGAAGGGCATCCTGGTTGGTAATGAGGGAAACACCCAACTGGCAGGTTGACTTTACAGTCACAATGGTGGTAGATGCAAACAGATGAGGAAGACGACACAGGACCAGGTAACATTCTGTTCTGCTTTATGAGGGGTCAACTCCACAGCAACCAAGAGTTCACAGAAAAAGGTGAATGAAGAAAACAAGAAGCAGAACATTATTTACTATCTTCACTGTGTTATCCGATTATAATTGTTGTTAGGTGTCATTGACTAGGCTCGTACTCACAGTGGCACTCTAGTGACCTAGAGGTAAGAAGCTGCTCTGCAACCTCAAAGGCATGTAGTTCAAATCCACCAGCTCCACAGAAGAAGGGTGGGCAATCTCCTCTTGTGTTATCTAATGCCTCTGAAAATCCATCAGAGGATAAGTTATGGTTTGGTTCCAACTTGACAGCACACAACAACAACAACAAGACAATGTCCCATGTACAACAGTATGAAACCCTGCCAGACCCTGCCCCGTCCTCACACATCCCACAGTGCCTAAGCCCATTGCGGCTGTCACTGTGTCAACCATCTCATTAAGGATCTTCCTCGCCCTCACTTATCCTCTACTTTTCCATGCAGGATGTCTTTCTCTAAGAACCAGCCCCTTCAGATAGTAGTCCTAAAATATGCAACTGTTTTCATCATGTGCCAATGAGCTGGAACCTACCCACAGCCGACTGTCCAGTGGGTTATCGGGGCAGTAAAATGCATGGGAGGAGATTACCCATCCTCCCACAAAGCAGCTGGTGGATTCGAATCATATGCCCTTGGGTACGCAGTGCAGCTTCTTAGGCCACTTGAGTTCCCTAAAGTATGTGGTTGTAATTGTTGTGGTTGTTAGGTGTTATCAAGTTAAGCACCACTCATATGAGTACCATCCAATGAACAGCCAGTCTGAATCCTGCCCTATCCTGTACCATTCCCTTCATCTCTAAGACGTTAGAGCCCATTACTGAAGTCACCATGTCAATCCATCTTGTTGGGCATCTTCCTCTCCTTCGTCGATGTTCCATCTTTCCAAGCACGATTTCTCTTTCCAATGAATAGCTCTGCCTAGCTACATGTCCAAAGTATGAAAGATAAAGCTTTGCTATCCTTGCTTCCTTCAGTATCGCCAAAAAGGGTTACCAGGAGTAAGCACGTACCTCCTTGTGAACTCAAGGCCCTGCACTGGGAAGCTCCTTGGCAACAGGAAAGGCCGGGTCACGTGGAATTCTCGGTCTAAAGATGCTGAAATGCCAAAGAAACAAAAATTTTTACCACTGGACTGATAGGCGACATCATGATAGATGGAGAAAAGATTGAAACTACCAATGACTTCATCTTACTTGGGTACCAGCAGTCAGAAGACCAGGAGATGTATTGCTCTGGGAAACTGTGTAGTCAGGGACTAATCTGCATTATTGAGGAGAAATAATGCTCGTTTGGGAACTAAGGTGCATCTGGTCCAGGCCATGGTCTTTTTCAATCACTTGCTATGCATCTGAGAGCTGGACAATGTATAAGAATGAGAGGAGACAAATAGATGTCTTTGAGTTGTGGTGTTGCAGGAGATTACTGAATATCCCATGAACTTTTAAAAGAACAAACAGATATGTCTCAGGGAAGGTGAAGTCAGAGTGTTCCTTGAGGATTGCAAGGATGGAAAAGCTTTGTCTACTGTGGGCCTGTAGCTAGGAGAGGCTATTCCTTGAAAAAGGACACCATGCTTGGAAAGGTGAAAGAGAACAAGACCTTCAATCAGATGGATTGATGTGGTGACTGCTGCAATGGGCTTTGAGTGTGTCAGAGATTGTGGGGATGGCACGGGATAGGACAAAGTTCAGATCTGCTGATCATAGAGTTGCTATGAATCATATTCGACAGAACCTAACAAGAATAGATGTTGAAGGAAATAATGATCTTCATTCAGCACTGACACAGAAAATACATCTTCCCCAAGAGCTGGCCCTCTGGGTTTGAACTGCTAGCCTCTAGAACTATAAATTTTTCTTTTTTAAAGTCATCCACTTGGGGCATTTCTATTATGGCAGCACTGAGACACCAGTTCTATTGGAGGAGGTGCAACCAGGATGCTCCCAAGAAACAAGGATGGTGAAGCTTCATCTCACATACCGTGGGTTTGTTAGGAGGTACTTGTCCATGGAAAAAAGACATCAAGCTGGGCAAGTGGAAGGTCAGAGAAAGAATGCAATGTCAGGAGTTGGATAGTAGCTAAATATTGAAGCAAAAACACAAGAGAGGTAAAGTGCAAAACCATAAAGCACCTTCTAATTTCAGCTGGAATTTGTCCAACTATAGGATCAAAGCCTGAGCCCATGTAAAATCAAAAACAAAAACAAAACCCAAGATGGCAAAAGCTAGTCAACCTAATTAATATTGTAGGCACATGGTACTCTATGACATCATGAACAGCTGACTGGTCCGGATATTCCATTGGTCCAAACACCAATCACTTGCTTTGCATAGAGCACACGCCCCAGGAGGAAGAAGACTAGATACATAAGCGTGTGATTCCTGAAGCCCAATGTCCTCTCCACTCCACTTCTTTCCTTTCCGAGAGGGACCTATTTCTTTCTTTAGAACGCACTTTCATTTTCTTTAATAAATTACCTCTACTTTAACCTCTTGTGTTTTCTGGTTTGGGGTTGAGACTAGGGTGTGACTCTTGCTCACAACAGGGTGTGAACTGATGGGATTTGGCCTTTTATATAAAGAGGCTTTTGGAGGGGAGGAATGATGCATACTGCATTGAGACAGATGAGGGAGAGAACTGTTTAAAAGAGATATATGATTAGGTATTATTGTCATGACAGGAGTCTAGAGCAAAGGCTGCACAGTGGAGTGGATTTGAGGGGAGAGATTGGATAACATTGAAACTCTTCAAGAAGAGTGAACTGGGATGGAGGGGGTGAGCAGGGAGAAAAGTGCAACAGGGAATGAATGTAAACCCTACATGTCTATAAACTTTCATTAAAATTAAGTTTTAAAAAAAAGAAAAAATTTTCTGACAACTTTAAAAAAATAAAAAAGGCTTTTGGGCCCAAGGGCCACAGAATTGTGGATCTCCTGAATAAAACAGACTTGGAAGCAGGAGTGGCATCCATTTCTAAAAAAGATTGCCTCCAGAAATTCTATGAACTTTTGAGGGGGGAAAAAATGAAAGTTTTGTGTTCAAGACTTTCCTTCATAGGGTCGCTATAGGTCATCTACAACTCTACGGCACTAAACAACAACAACTTTCACCTCTCCTCTTCTCTCCTCACCTCCTTTCTCAGAAATCGGATGTCCCCAAGTTTATATCTGAGGCTATAACACGAAGCAACAGCTCTCTGAAAAGCCACTGGGAATTACTGTGCAACCCCTGGTGCCTTCACGGCAGCACAGATCATCCTGTTGTCAATTCTTAGTTCAGGCAAAGGAGGAGAAGCCAGGATACTCACCACTTGTACCAAGGAAGACTCTTAACAAGATGGACTTACACAGTGACTATAACAATGGGCTCAGGTGTCTCAGAGATGATGACGATGGCACAGGACAGGGCAGCGTTCAGATCTGTTGCCCAAAGGGTAACTGTGAGTTCTAATTGACTCAACAGCACCTAACAACAACAACAAGAAGGCATCAGCTGACTCCCTTCTTCCCAGACAGCTGGTGGCCTGGACAGCAGGACGTGAGGCAGCCCTACCAGCAGGCCCCAGGGACATACCAAACATCCCCCTGCCACTCTCTCCTCCAGACAGAATCCTCAGGGGTACAAATACCAATACCTTCCCCCAATGAGTTTCCCACTGCTGCAATCTCCCCCCTCCATCTTACAAGGTTCTCCACCCACTGTCACTTGTTGCTGCTATGCTGGGCCAGCCAGGCACGGGTATAGTTCTAGGATCTACCCAAGTCTCCTCATTACTATGACAAAGGGGAAGTGGGGAGGAGAAAAGCAAAGGAAGTCGCAGAGCCTTTAAAGCTCATGGGGGTTGGATTCATACGTTTTCTCAGGGGGTTTCATGTGACTGGGTTTCAGGTTTTGGTTTTCTCTAGCAATCATGAGAAGAAAGGTTTTTCTTTTGCCTGATTTCACTAGGGTCTGGCAGAAAGGGAAAAAAAAGAAGTCATGTTTTTGTGTTTTGTTTTTCTTGTTCGCTCTCCACTTGAGTTCCCTAATGGCAACCCAAACAGCAAGGAGAAACAAAGAGGCTTTACCAAACGCCTCCCCTTTGATCATCCTTGAGGCAGGTCTAGGGAAAACCACCATAAGCCCCATGAATGGTTTGCGCATGCTGTTTGCATAGCAGATGGTTTTCAAGGAAATCCCTGTGGAAGGCTCCTGCATACTCCCGCCACAAGTCACTCAAAAATCAAGTCACCCCTGAGTCCAGAGACTTCAGAAGCGCCTCCAGCCTGCAGCTCTCCAAGAGAATGAATGCCTCCGTTGGGCTGTTTTCAGGGATCAAGAGTTTCCTCTAGGAAACCATGCCTGAAACAAGCTGCCAATATTCCATCTTCAGTATTTTAAATATAGCTGCAAAATGTTGGGGAAGAAAGTAAGTGAATTCTCCTTAGGGTCACATTTCCTTCTGTGTCGTCCTAGTGTTGAGGACATCAAGGGCTGCTACAGGAAATGGCAGGAAGCTGCAGCATCACTGCGATATGTATACCTCTCACCTCCCTGCTCTGCTTTCTTCTGTCTGAAAAACACCACACTTGGAGGTGATCTCCGTAAATGGAAGAGATACCTCTCTCCTCCATCAGAGGTGATGCCAGAAGGACTCAAACTAGGAAGAAGGACCCCTTGCATGTAAACATAAAAAAAATAAAAAATCTCACCACTGGATTGAGAAGGAATATCATGGCATGTGGAGAAAAGACTGAAACGGTCAATCATTTCATCTTACTCTGAACCAGATAACAGATGTTGCCCTGGATGTGCTCACCAAGTTGTGCCAAGAAATCTGGAGAACAACCACTTGGCCAACTGACTGGAAGAGATCTATATTTGT
>NW_006399875.1:7049182-7050418 GCF_000299155.1 Elephantulus edwardii | reverse complement strand
TTGCACTGGGAAAATCTGCTGTCAAGGACCTTTCCAGTTACTTAGAAGGAACAATGTCATTCTAGAGGCTAAGGCACCATAGTCTTCGCAATTACTTGCTATGCATCAGAGATCTAGACAATGATTAAGAATGACAGAAGAAGAATAGATGCCTTCAAGTTGTGGGGTCAGAGAAGAGTCTTGAACATACGTACTATGGGCCACCAAGAAAACAAATAGGTCTGTCTGTGTTGGAAAGACTGAAACCAAGTTGCTCCTTGGAGGCCAGGATTTTGAAGCTCCATCTCACATATTTTGGGCACATGGACAGGAGGGACTGGTCTTTGGAGAAGGACATCATGCTCAGAAGGGTGGAGGGACAGTGCAGGAGAGGAAGACCACAGATGAAATGGATTGATAGATATATTAACTGAGCCAATAGGGGTTGGTGTGTCAGAGTCAGTGAGACTGGCTCAGGACAGGGCAGGCGTCAGAGCTGCTGTACACAGGGTCACGATGAGTCAAAGGAGACACAACAGCCCATAACAACAACAATTGCTATGAAACCTCCCCTTGAGGACTGCCTTCACTGCATCCCAGAGGGTTTTTTACATTGTATTTTTATTATCATTTCTTTCAAGGAGCTTTTTAACTTCATTCTTTATTTCTTCTATAACCCAACTGTGTTTTAGCAGGTATTACTTAGTTTCCACATTGGTGGTTTTACAAGCTTCATCCCACTTATTTAGAGGTTTGAGTCCACAAAGACAGGGGTACCTTGGAAGAAAGGTATTCTCTTCCCAAAATCTCAGTGGTTGGAGCCCCACTCTGCTCTGCTACACACGGGAACACTAAGAGTAAGAACTGACTCAACAGCAACTGATTCCTGGTTATGATCATCTTGTTATCATGAAACTCTCATGCCACTGTTTCTGTTGTTGTGTGCCGTCGAGTCAGAACTGAGACGTAGCTGACCCTCTAGCAGGAAGATGGAAGGAGACTGCCCATCCTTCTCCCCTGAAGCAGCTGGTAATTTTAAACCACCTTTAAACTGCCTTTCTGATTTCAGCACAGCTTCTTACCACAAGGCCACCAGAGCTCTCCGTCCAACCCACAAGGAGTGACAGTCTACTGAGGAAGCGTGCTGATTTAGACATTACTGATGTGATTATTCCCAGCTGTTTTGTTTTGTTTTGTTTTAATTTTTATTATTATTATCATTATTAATTTTAATAGACATTTACAGAGGTTTTGGAT
>NW_006399875.1:7039428-7049082 GCF_000299155.1 Elephantulus edwardii | reverse complement strand
GTCTATGAGATGGATTGACTTGGTGACTGGGGTAATCAGGATGGGTGTGTCGGAGGCAGTGCGGTTGGCGCAGGATAGAGCAGGGTTTAGGGCTGTTGTACATAGGGTTGCTATGAGTCGCAAATGACTCGACGGCACATAACAACAACAACAACAACTCTGATCCATAACCAACACCTTTGTTACCAGCAGTCAAGAAATCAGGAGTCGTCTTCCACTGTTACTGAGGGGGAGGTTTCTGGGCCTTGATCCACCCTGGATCATTAGGCAATTCAATAAAAATTTTTCCACCCTAGAGACAGAGAAAGAAAGTTTGAGAGAGATTGATAGACATTAGAAAGGTGATAAATTTACTAACGAGAGCTCTGGTGGCCTAGTGGTAGGAAGCTGTGGTGCCAAACCAAAGGTACACAGTTCAAATCCACCAGCTTCTCGATGAAAAAACGATGGGCAACCTCCTCCCGTGTGATCTACTGCCTTTGAAAATCCACTGGAGGGTCAGCTATGGGGAGGTTCTGACTCTGTATTATCTAACAACAACAACAACAAATTTATTAAAGCTGAAATCCTCTCTAAGAAAGAGAGTGAGCTCCTCCCTGAGAGTGAGAAGAACTCTTTTCTCCTGTTAGGGAAAGGAACAGGTTTTTTTTCCCTATCAATGGGTGATCTCTGCCCCATGGAGAAAAGTCTTAATATTGTCCAATATAAGTTGTTGTTGTTGTTATGTGCCATCAAGTTATTTGCACCTCATAGTGACCCTATGTACAAGGGCCCTAAACACCGTTCTATCCTGTGCCAACCTTGCTGTCACAAACACATTCATTCCCACCACTCCACTCACAGAATCGATCCATTTCCTCAAGGGTCTTCCTCTCCTGCACCACCCCTCCACTCTCCCAAACATGATGATGATGTCCCTCTCCAAGGACCAGTCCCTCCTTACAACATGCCCAAAGTATGTCAGACGAAGCTTCAGAATCCTTGACTCCAAGGAGCATTCTGCCTTCACCCTCTCAAAGTTCACCCTCACCACAGTTCAAAGACATCAATTCTCTTTCTATCATCCCTATTCACTGTCCAATCCTGTGCATAACACGTAATTATAAAGACTATAGCCTGGATCAGACGCACCTTAGTCTCCAGCCTGACGTCACTGCTCTTCAGTACTCTTGAGAGGTCCCTCACAGCTGACTTTTCATCTCCTGATTTCCTGGCTGCTGTTACCAAGAGTGTTGACTGTGGAACCAAGTAAACTAAAACCATTAAATATCTCAATCTCTTCACCATCCATGCTGATACTGCCAATTGGTCCAGTGGTGAGAATCTTTGTTTTCTTGATGTTGAGCTTCAATCCATATTGGAGGCTCCAGTCCTTGACCTTGACCTTGACCTTCTGTGGCAAGCGCTTCAGGTCCTCCTCAGTTTCAGCAAGCAGGGTTATGTCATCCGCATAACGCAGGTTGTTGATGACTCTTCCACCAATTCTGATGCCACATTCTGCCTCGTACAGCCCAGCATCTCGGATGATCTGTTCTGCATACAGATTGAAAAGGTATGGAGACAAAATACATCCCTGATGGACCCCCTTCTGGATTTTGAACCATGTAGTGTCTCCTTGCTCTGTTCTGACAACTGCCTCTTGGTCCACGTATAGGTTTCGCATTAGCTAAATATAAGTTAGAGTCCTAAATGTTGATTCCAGATTCAGGTCTTATGTAATTTCCCCCCAATAATTCTGACTGATCCTCTTCTAAGGTGGGAGGAGGGAGAAAAGGAACCATAATATTAATTAATTATTATGATTTCATAAGGTTCTTTAGTTTCTTTAGGTCAGTCTGTCCTGTGTTTTGTGAGTACATGAAATAAGGCAAGTCCCTTTCTTAACCCTCTCTCTTTCCCCTCTTCCCAATGGTCCTGTAGGAGTTTCAGTTGGGGGTCAGTAAGCTTGCTGTAGCCTTGAACTTTTCCTTGTCTAATTATCTAGCACTAAAATTGGCTCTGACTGCAGAGGATCAAAGACAACAGCCTTCAATATGGGTTATTCAGGTATCTTAACATCAAGAAAACAAAAATCCTTATCACTGGGCCAATAGGTAACATCATGATTGATGGATAAGAGATAAAAATTGGCCATGGCTTCATCTTTCTTAGATCCATAACCAACACCCTTGGCACCAGCACTCAGGAGATCAGATGTACTCCATTAGGGAATTCTGTTAGGGACCGCTCCGATGTGCTGAAGTACAAAGATGTCCATTTGGAAACTAAAGTACACCTGATCCAAAACATGATTTTTTTCAATTACTTGATGTGCATCTGAAAGTTGGACAAAGAATAAGGATGGCAGAAGAAGAATCAATACAATTAAGTTGCGCTATAAGAGAAGAGCGCTGAATATTCCATCCATTGCCAAGAGGACAAACGAGTATGTCTTGGAAAAGATGCAGCCAGGGTGCTCCTTGAAGTCAAGGAGAAGGGAAACTTCATAGCACATGTGAGATGTCATGTGTTTAGGAGGGCCATTCTTTGTAAAGAGACATTATGGTTGGAAAGGTAGAGGGAGAAAGGAGAGACAGAGAGACAGAGGGAGAGGGAGAGAGATGGAGAGACAGAGAGGAGAAAGGGAAAGAGGGGAGAGAGGGAGAGAGGGAGAAAGGGAAAGAGGAAGAGAAGGAGGGAGAGAGGGAGAGGGGAGAGAGAGAGAGAGACAGAGAGACAGAGAGAGACAGAGACAGAGACAGACAATGAGATGGATTATGATTGTGTTGGCTCATGCGTGTCAGAGATGATGAGGTGATGAAGATGGTGCAGGATAGACCATAGTTCATAGGGTCACTATGAGCTGTAGTTAACTCAACAAGGGACTTAACAAAAACAACAAGACTGACCTCTTTTGAATCCATATGCCTTTCTATTCTATGGCTGGTTTTTTTTCCATTTTAGGAGTTCCATTTTAATCCTATTTTTCAATTTGGTCTGCCATTTAAACTCCATCTACGTCTGTGAAAATGTTCTTCTAACCATCTTAGACTGAAGATCAAAAGGCAAGACAGAAGGAAGACTGAGGTATGGATTGCATAGAACACATTCTTGAGAACTTCACAGTCAGATGACACAGGAGACCAAGTCCATGTAGCAGCTATGGCAGTCTTGAACAAGGACTACCACAGTCATGGCTACCAGACCTGAACATGACATTTTTGAGGAGTCTGGGTGGGAAAAGTTTCCCTGCTCTTTGAGGGGATGGAGATGATGCCATCATCACAGGATACCAGCAATCACAGGAGTGATCTTTGGAGCATCAGAGAAAACCAAGCAAAATACCAAAAACCGTTGCTGTCAATTCTGACACATGGTGACACTATTGACAGCTTAGAACTGCCCCATACATTTCCAAAACACTTTATTCTGCCTTTTGGCAGTGTATGAGATAGTGAAAACTCCTCACCACAGTTCAAAGCCACCAATTCTTCCTTATTCATTGTTCAACGTTCACATGCATACAAAGCAAATAAAAATATCATATTTTGAGTCAGGCACCCCTTAGTCCTCAAAGTGATTTCTCTGCTGTTTAGCACTATAATTGGCCTTTTGTATCAGATTTACCCAGTGCAATATGTCATTTGATTTCTTGATGAGCATAGTGACATCCCCTAATGGTCAGTGAAGGCCATTTCTCTTGCTGTTTGTCTTTTTTTCCCCCAAGAAAACTGTTCACAAGGGTTGTCTGAACATAGGATCTCTCCCTCACCCCTCCCATTGGCTCCTCCACCCTGTCCCATTGGTCTGGTTTTGCTTTTCTCTGCCATGGCTGCCTCCAACATTGGAAATTACTTTTTGACAAGGCTACTCATGACTTCTGTGGCCAAATCGAATGGTCATTGTTTTACTCACATTCGGCCTGACTTGTCAGCAGTACTTGACCCAGCTGACCATCCTATCAAAGATACCTGCAGTGTAAGCAAAATGGCTTTTCTACCATTGATTTCTACCACGTGGCTGGGTGGGAATATGCAAATGGGGAGAGTGAACAATTTATGATGGGATCGGTTAACTTTGGAAGTATCTTGGGTTTAAATTGAGCAGGTTCACCTGCAGAAGAGGAGACTCTCATTACTAGCAAGAAAGAAAAGATAGAGACTGTATCATACATCCCTCAGAGCCAGAGAGTCCTGCGTTAGTCAGGAGCAAGGTATCAGTGGACGTGAAACAGAAATTACTTGGGAATGTTCCTTCTTAGAACCAGAGCCAAGAGCTTTTGCCCAAGCTTGCTAGAGGACTTGGGGTGGGGTGGGATGCCACAGTTGGAAGGACTAATAGAGCTTTGTGACACGGGCCTAAAGCCAAAAGACTGCAGGGCCTGTGAGCACGCTTGGGAAGCTGTCCTGACTGAGGAATTGTATCCTGCTGTCAGCCTGAATTGTAACCTACTAACTTCCCCAATAAGTTCCTATAACATTAAGTATGGTTCTGTGAGGTCTGTGTAACTATTGCAACAGATTTTGGACTTTGCTGGAGTAGTATATTGGTATTAAAATTAGCAGAAGCTGGTATGAGAGGATGGAGGCCATGTCTGATCTCTTAGGAATTGCTTCTGTGCTGTGAATGTTGTTGATGGGGACAGTTTCCCTTTGTGAAATTAAAAAAGGTCAGACTTGGTGATCTCTACCGTGAGCCCACTCTTTTTACAATTCTAAGTCATCGCTCACTCTCACCACCTTCACTTCTTGTACTTTTTCTAACTCAGGACTTGGCACTGACCACTCACCTTTGATGGTCTCGTGCAAGCTGGCAGGTAGGAGAAGATTACAAGTTTGCAAACCCATTTCTCTGTCCTTAACTGGAGTCCAGACTCACGAGTCCCACACCTCCCTGACATCTCATCTGTGGTCTAAGAGGCAATCCCTGAGGTGCATGGTTCGAATCCACCAGATGCTCTGCTGGAGAGGGAGGGACAATCTCCTCCTGTACCAGTCAGATCCAATTTGATGGTACACACACACACACATGCACAAAAAGAAGTTGTACTTTCAACCCAAAGGACTGTGGTTCAAATACACTCGCCACTTCACAGGAGAAAAATGGGCAGTCTCCTTCAGCGCAATCAACTGCCTCTGAAAATACAATGGAAAAGCAGCTACGGGTTAGTTCCAGTTCAAGCTTACACAACAATAGCACATCTTCCATCATTTTCAGCTTCTTGGTGCACAGATGCTGAACCCCAGTGCAGATTCTGGCATAAACTCATCTGCTTCCTCAAGTCTCCCCACTTCTGCTCACTGCTTTCCCGTGAAGATTCATGGGCATTCAAACTCTCAGTGATGCCCCGCTGGGATGGGCTGGTCCAAGCTCTCTAGTTCCAGGATGTAGGACATTCTTTCGTAAATGAAAGCCTTGTATCAGAGTCCAGCTGAGGCAAAGAAGAATCTTCCCATGGACTAGACAACCAGGAGGTTGTTGTTCTCCAAAAGGAATAAATAATTAAAAACACTGTTCTGCATTGTTCTTGCATTCTGAAGCAACCCTCATCACCCCACTTCGCCCCATCTCTCTCCCTTCACGGGACTGTCACAATTGTGCTTGATTTTCTGGATGTAACCAGAGTCACCTCCTGATACAAAAAGAAAATTTCCATTCCAGTCTGTTGGAAAAGCCCCCACCGGAATAAGGGGAGAGCAAACATACTCTGTATTTATCCAAATAACTGTGGAGTCACACACAACAAGCTAAGATGATGATATTCTTGAGGGAGGTCAAAGCCTCAACCCCAATATTGGGCTCCAAATGGTTATCTCCATTCCACTGAGAGGCGTGTCCCAGCCGAGTGAGTTGGCTTTACTGGGGTCACCAAGATCCTCCATGGCACAGCTTCCAGAACAAAGGCAGAGAAGGTGGAAATGGAACCACTTCCCCTGACACCAGCCCCGAGCAGAAAGCTGTGAGCCTCTTAGAAACGTGGGGTTATGTGCCTCACACAGTCAGCATTTGCTGCTGTGAGTACCTGTAGCTTTATGTACTTGATTGCATCAGCAGGAAGGTCCATCTTAATCCTTATCAAGGACTCCAGGTGTGACTGCTTTAAGTAAACTTGTTATTCAGATATCACTCCAAAGCACTCAAATGATGACGAGGAAAGCTTTCTCTGGCCACTGTATGTTCCCATAATCCACCCTCATCCAGTGAACCGCACTCACCAGGCCAAACACCTGGACGACAGAGGATCCTGTGAAAACGTCTCACAGGCTTCTGTGCTGCCCCTTCTGAGTGTAACCTCACGGCCTCCCAAATGAGAAGCATATTGGGGTCCCTCAGGCCCCCATCCCTTAAGAGTATATACCCCCTATCTACTCAGCTCAAAGCTCACTGCTATCAGGTCTGCACCAGCTCACAGCGGGCTCTTCTGTGGGGTTCTGGCAGTCGTAAATCCCACGGGAAGAGATTGGTCCTTTTTCTCCCTGTTTGAACCTCTGGAGAAGCACAGCCTTTCTGTAAATAGTGCACCGCCCCCCCCCCCACCTGCCCCAGACCTCAGACCTCGCCACCACAGCTCCTTCCCTCGATGCTGCTGTTTTGTGCCATCAAATCAGGACCACACCTCCTCTCAGGAGGTCTGCTGAGGCACAGGAGGAGACTGCCCATCTTTCTCCCAAGGAGCAGCTGGTGGATTCAAACCTTGTGCCTTTGGGTTGGCAGTGCAGCTCTTTACCTCTTATGCCCCCAGAGCTCCCTACATGCTAGTATATAATCAAAGGGTCAGCTCTTCCACTCAACCTCTGTCTCCACAATTGTTTTCTTCAGCAACAGACAGTAGGCAGAACTGCATTTCTCTGCTACCAGTTGCTTCATCATCATGGGTCATGCAGGTTTCTGCATCCTGATACTTTCTCTGGAAAGCCGTATAAATAAACATTTATTCTTTTTCATTTCTATTCATGGCGCCCGGAAGCTCTTTCAGATAACACAAAACAAGAATTGTCAGGAACACTAAAAGCTGTTAGGAAGAACACGGAGCTGCCCATGTCGGTGGAATTCCTGGTGACTTTTTTTAAGGTGTGCTCCTGGCCTCATCTAAACTGGATCTAAACCAGATAACCAGTCTTTCTTCTGCAGCAAGCTGGGCAGATCGAAACACCAACCTTTCCATTAACAGGCAAGTGCAAACTACTTGTGGCATTGCTGTTGTTGTTGATGTTGTAAACCATCATGTCAGGACCAACCCTCCAGTGGGTTTTCAGAGGCTATAAATTGCATGGGAGAAGATTGTCCATCCTTCTCCCACAGAGCGTCTGGTGGATTCAAACCGTGTGCCTTTGGGATTGCATCGCAACTTCTTAGCACTTGACCACCAGAGCTGCCTTGGGGGTAGAAGGGGTAAGTGCAGTCTGAGGTTTAATCCAAGGACAGAGAGGATCTTTGCACACACAAAGCAAAGAAAGGAGGTTGAAGGAAAGGCAGCAGGGGGTGAGGGGGCAGGGTGGTGGCAGGCTAGGGGCAGGGTGAGGAGTCCAACTCTTGCGAGAGGAAGAAAGGGACAGAGGTCTGGACAGAGATGGGAAGAGGAAGACACCTGGTGACGCAGGACTGGAGTACGGAGTGGTCCATGGTTCAGGGCCTCCAGCAGGGGACGTGGGGTGCTCTGTTCACACTCAGCATCCATGTTGGGCAACTAGGCTGTTTTCTCCATGCCTGCTGGCTGAGAAATAGTGCCAGGGGCTAGTGGGTCCCCTTGAAGCCTGCGCTAATCTGGAAGCAGACAGGAGTGTGGACTGGAGGTCAGGCTGTGAACAACACCCATTCCACCTACCCAGGAAACAGGTGGTCTCCATTGCTGATGCCTGAAAGGTCATGTAAGAGGCTGGACCATTTCTTTCTTAACAACGTCCAATTTTCCTACATTCATGCTTCTCACATTCCACGTTCCAATCACTAGTGTCTCCTTACAGCTGTTCCTCTTTCTCTGTGTTTCCATTTCTAAGATCTCAGTTTCAATTGCCATGTCTGTTAGTCCAAATGATAGTCTACGTGTGCTCTATTGTACATAGGGATTTCAAAGGCCTGTCATTTTGGAAGTGGATGGTCAATCCTTCTTCCTATGCATTCCAATGAGAAAAATGGCATAAATAGTATTGTTGTTGTTGTGTGCCACCAGGTCAGAACCAACTCATAGCCAACCCTTCAGCAGGTCTTCAGAGGCAGTAAATCGCATGGGAGGAGACCGCACATATTTCTCCCAAAGAGCAGTTTGTAGATTTCGAACCGTGTGTCTTCTACACAGTGGTGCAGCTCCTTACCATTAGGCCACAAGGATGCTCTTTGGAGGCAAGAATGATGAGGCTTTGTTCCCAAATACTTCAGGCGTGTTGCTAGGCGGGGCTATTCCTTGGAGAGGAACATGATGCTTGGAGGGGTGGAGGGTCAGCAAAGGAGAAGTAGACCCTCAACCAGGTGGATTGACATGGTGACTGCTGCAATGTCAGGAAGTGTGAAGATGGCACAGAATAGGATGGGTTCAGATCTGCTGTTCAGAGGGTCGCTATGAGTCATGCACAACTTGCTGACACATAGCAATAACACAGCAATTTCCTTGATTTCAGCTCTTGTTCTTATCATGTCCTTTCTTCTGCAGGCCGCGGTGTTAGATTGTTTTTCTATTTCACAAAGGTGTTGAATTAAATAATTAATTTTGCTTCTTACAAAATAAAAATAAAAAGAGCCAAACTCACGTGGCATTTCTTAAGCTGAAGGAACCAAAGAACAAATTCAAGCTGTGAGTTGCAGCAATTAAGGGTGCTATGACCAGAATATTTAATAACCCAGGAAGCATTACAAGAAGATGGAAGGAGCATACAGTTACTGTAGCAAAAATAATTAATTGACTGACGCACAAGAATGTCGAGAAAAAAAACTTATGATCAAGAGGCAATGGTGATGAAGAAGGAAATTAGTCTGCTCTGAAGCACTTGGCCAAAAAATCAAGGCGCCAGGAATTGATGGAATACTAATAGACATGAGGGTTTTTTATTTTATTTTCTTAATTTTAATGAACATTTACAGAGATTTTGCATTTCCATTCATTCATTGTTGCAATTTTTTTTCTCTACCAACCCCCCACCCCCAGTTCGCTACTCTCTTCAAAAAGCAAAAGATAAACTCCTTCATTGGTATACAACCCCCTTCTCCCCCTCCTCCACCGGCCCAAATGCCCTCATCTGTTTCTAATGCAGTATACATAATTTATCCAGTTTTTCTCAGTCTTACCCCAACCCTGATGGCTAACAGACATATTTCAAAAAACAGATGCTGCCCTAGATGTGCTCACCAGTTTGTGCCAAGAAATCTGGGGGACAACTACCTGCCCAACTGACAGGAAGAGATCCATATTTATTCCCAAAAAAAGGTGGCCCAACAGAGTGTGGAAAGTATTAAATAATATCACATACAAGCAAAATCCTGCTGAAGATTACCCAAAAATGACTGGAACATCAACAGAGAACTAAGAGAAACACAAGCTAGGATTTAGAAGAGGTAGTGGATGGCAAAGAGATTGAGATTGTTCACAGCTTCAGTTTGCTCGGCTCCACAGTCAACACTCTTGGCACCAGCAATCAGGAAATCAAAGAGCGTATCGCGATGGGAAAGTCTGCTGTTAGGGAC
>NW_006399875.1:7029431-7036643 GCF_000299155.1 Elephantulus edwardii | reverse complement strand
CTTCTCTGTGCAACCTTAATTCTGGATTCCTGTGCTAACCATAATACTCAATCATATATCACTTCTAATCTGTTCTTTCCCTCATCTGTTTCAATACAATATACATAATTTCCCTCATCTGTTTCAATACAATATACATAATTTATCCAGTTTTTTTCTGTCATGCCCCCACCCTGATGTCAGACCCATTCTACAACAGTGGCACCAAGCAGTATTTGTCCCTTTGTGACTGAGATATTCCACTCTACTTCCAGCTGTTTTTAATGTGAATAAACCAGCATGAACAAGCTACGTCATCCTTAGCCCCTTGACCTCCTCCTGTTGAGTTGGCTCGCTCCTGGCAATCCTGCATAGTGTTTCTGAGACTATAAATGTTAACAGAGGTCTCATCTTCCTCCCAAAGAGCAGCTGATGAGTTCCAGCCACGAACCTTTCAATCAGCACAGGACACCAACAGGGAGATGTTGCCATGGCCATGTTGCTGACGAGTCAGTCCTGAGTAATATTAAATCCCAGCACAACAGCACCTGTCCGATCCTGCACCATTCTCACATCCGATTAAGCCCATTGTTTACAATCGCTGTGTCATTCCATCTCACTGAGACATCCTCTCCTTCCTCCACTCTATCTCCCCATCACCATGTCTTTCTCAGAGACAGTCACTCCCAATATCATGCCCAAAGTACTCAAAGTAAATAAATAAGATGAAGTCTTATCATCTTTGCTTCTTAAGAACACTCTGGCTTCATTTCTTCCAAGACAGAGTGGTTTTCTTTTCTTGGCTGTTTGTGGAATATTCAGTACTAAGTTTCTAATTAAATGGTCTTTTCCAAGGTCCCATTGATCTACATCCACATATCAAATGACCTCAAAACTCAGCGGTCTCAAAGGATAAGCATTCATTTATCACAGAGTTTATGCAGGTCTGGAATTATTCAGGGGTGCCCTCTGGTTTAAGGTCTCCTGTGTGGGGCCCTCTGGTTTAAGGTCTCCCTTGTGGGGCCCTCTGGTTTAAGGTCTCTCGTGTGGGGGCCCTCTGGTTTAAGGTCTCTCGTGTGGGGGCCCTCTGGTGTAAGGTCTCTCGAGTGGGGCCCTCTGGTGTAAGGTGTCTCATGTGGGGCCCTCTGGTTTAAGGTCTCTCATGTGGGGGCCCTCTGGTTTAAGGTCTCTCATGTGGGGGCCCTCTGGTTTAAGGTCTCTCATGTGGGGGCCCTCTGGTGTAAGGTGCCTCATGTAGGGCCCTCTGGTTTAAGGTCTCTCATGTGGGGGCCCTCTGGTGTAAGGTGTCTCATGTGGGGCCCTCTGGTGTAAGGTCTCTCATGTGGGGGCCCTCTGGTGTAAGGTGTCTCATGTGGGGCCCTCTGGTTTAAAGTCTCCCGTGTGGGGGCCCTCTGGTTTAAGGTCTCCCATGTGGGGGCCCTCTGGTTTAAGGTCTCTCGTGTGGGGCCATCTGGTTTAAGGTCTCCTGTGTGTGGGCCCTCTGGTTTAAAGTCTCTTATAAGGTCTCTTGTGAGGTTTCTCTAAGTGATCAGCAAGGCCTGTGGAGTCATCTGAAGATTCGGGTGAGGGGCTGGGGTGCAGACCTTCAGTCTCTTCCTCTGGATTCTGCAGACACCCCTTCACGAGCACCTTCTCAGGGCAAGCAAACCCAGAGAATAGAAGAGCGCCTTCCCAAGGCGGAGTCACCATCACGTATAACCAAATCCCGGAAGTCACATTTCTGCTCTATTTATAAGAAAACCAAAACCAACTCCATTGCAGTTGATTTTATCCCCATGATTTCCGAGGCCACAAATCTCTATGGTAAGAGAGGACCGCATCTTCCTCCCACAGTGAAGCTGGTGGGTTTGAACCACCAACCCTTTGGTTAATAACCAAGCACTTACTCACTGTACCACAGGGCTCCTTATTAAGGTGACACAGACATAAACTGCTTCACTGTAAGTATGTGTGAACTGTATTAAGAAGCTGTGTCACTGGCCCCGCATTACTCTGCCTTCCTGGGTTGCTGTGAGATGGAACTGACTCGACTGAGGTGAGGTTGGCTTTATTGACAAGTAACATCTAAGCAGTGAACACATGGTCTGTGATTTCTCCCAACATCCATCATCACTTTAAAGGTTGCGTAACTGTCAAGCTCAGGCAGTAAGACCTGAAATGGTTCTTTCACCATGTGAATCAACTTCCTGATGAAATTCCCAATTAGTTACATAGAATGAATTTCTACCATATCAATGGAATCAGTGGTCCCACTCATCTCTTTGGATGATACACTAAGAAAACCTCATGCCAACTATTTAAAATCCCATCCACTGGCAAGAACAAGACTCGAAATCATGGCCGATGCATTGGAGCCAACCCAGAGCTGCCCCTCCAGTGGGGTTTTGGAGGCTGCGAATCACACAGGGGGAGATTGCTCATCCTTCTGCTTTGTTTGCTGGAGGCTTTGAACAACCAGAGAGACACCACATCTGGGTCGTCAGTGCAACTCCCTACGTGCTCTGCCGCCAGGCTCCCTGTTGGTGGTACAGATGGTGACAATAGAATGAAAGAAGCACTAAACCCGACGTGAAGGTAAGAGACGTTTGGCCCTAAAGATAGATTCGTGTCAGATTGAACAGAAACACGAGTCAGACAGCTCACAAGTTAAAAAGGAACCTGGTGAAATCTTCCAAAGGGAAAGGAGAGAAGGGGTGGGGCAATATAAGGGGAAGAGGCAGGAAATCCTGGGATAAGAGAGGTTAATGGGTGGAGGGGGCGTGAGGTGATGGAAAAGGTTCACTGGGGCTTGAAAAGACAGGGTGATAATGGGTATAGAGGAATGGTAACTAATATAACATACAATACAATGTATACTAATGATTGTATAAGACACATTGTACATGCACAAAATGCAACATATGTGAATGATTAGATGCAAACCAAGAAATGGAAAAAAAGGAACGTGGTGGAGTCATAACACTCACGACGATCCACACCGCCAGGCACGCATTATCCTGAGAGTCCCCGGGTGAAGCACACAGAAGTCAGCGCCAAGCAGAAGACTGGAGGGGGAAGGACCGGGGAAGAAAGGCCTGGTGCTCGGCTTATGGAAATCATCAATCTTCCCTACGGAGCAGAGTCCTACTCTGAATGAGGTTACTGTGCATTTATCAACGCAAAGACAGCTGGTTGTGTGGGTGATATGTGACCCCAATGAAGGCTCCCACCCTGTTAATTCCACTTTCATCATTCCCACTGCATTTCAGAAATTCCAAACCTTTTCACTCAGTTCCCTGTATGTGCTCACCAAACCTGAACAAAGCATCACCAATGAAGCAGAAGTGACTCACGGTGACACTGCAGGACAGTGTAGGGCCTCCACTACAGGACCTCTATGGCTGCACTCTTTATAGACACAGGCCACCACAGCCATGTCTCCCTGACAGAGCAGCTGGCCCTTGTAAAGTGCCCATCTCTTCCATAGAAACCAGCTCTTAACCACTGAGCTACCAGACCCTCCCCGGGAGTGTGTGACCTGCAGGTACGTGTGCTTGATGTGACAGGCTGCTCACCAAAATGTGGCCGTTGAATCCACCAGCTGCCCTGAAGAAAGATGGCTTGTCTCCTCCACTAATCATTTCAAGTCAACGCAACACCTTTGAATTGGATTTGACTCCTAGCTGACCTCCAACAGGTAAGTTACATGGGAAGTGATTGTCCATCTTTCTCCAAAGCAGCAGCTGGTGGATTCAAACTAGCTGTCTTTGGCTTTCCAGTACAGCTCCCTGTCTACCAAGTCACCAGTTGTTATGTGTGCTGTTGAGTCAGAACCACTTCATAGCTAGCCCTCCAGCAGGTTTTCAGCAGCAGAACATCATTTGGGAGAAGATTGTCCATCCTTCTCCCATGGAGCAACTGGTGGATTTGAACCTCATGAGTTTGGGATGACAACTCAGCTTCTTACCCCTAGGCCATTAGGACCCTTGAGGCTACCAGAGTTCCTGGAGAAAGATCCAGAGCCTCAGAAACCTGTTATTTGGAGTCAGACTTACCCCAGAGGCAGTGGGTGGGGCTTGGTTACGGAAGAGAGGTAGCCAGTGAGTGAGTGAACCAGACAAGGGCACAGGAGGTCAAACCTTCCTTGCGCCTGTCCTGGGAATCTGTGGCAGCCTCTGGGGCAATTGTTGTTAGGTGCTGTCGGGATGAATATGACTCATAATGACCCTATGAACTAAAGGTCTGAACCCTGTTCTATCTTGTGCCATCCTCACACTTCCTGACCCACAAGAGTCCATTGCAGCAGTCACCTTGTCAATCCACTTGATTGAGGGTCTTCCTCTCCTTTGCTGACCCTCCTTCCTTCCCAAAATCATGTCCCTCTCCAAGGAACATCCCCTTCTAGCAACACGCCCAAAGTAAGTGAGGCGAAGTCTCATCATTCCTACCTCCAAAAAGCACTCCAGCTGCACCCTCTCCAAGACATACCTGTTCGTTCTGTTGGCCATCCATAGGATGGTCAGTGCTCTTCACCAACACCACAGCTCAAACAACAATCATTGTTTGTGATCAGTGTGTGTTAATAGCCACCATCAGTTACTGTCTTCTCCTCAACTGTGATCAAAAATTAACTTAAAGAGATTTTAATTCAGACAGGAATATTGATGCACTGTGTTCATAAATCAATGAGCTAAATATTCACCCTCATCAGCATTGTAGCATTAACTAATGAGCCTTTCTGCAGTAAACACAAATCCTAGCTGTTCACATCATTACACAGAGCGGCTCTGCCCTGTCCCCATCCTTACCACAGGACACGCTCACTGTCTGAGGAAAAGTGGGTGTTCGCCAGCAGCTCCTGCAGACAGAGTCCTAGTTCGCTGGTCTGCATTTGTCCCCAGGCTGGCTCCAGCCTTGAGGATCACAGAATGCACCGTTGCCCCCACGGCTTGAACCAACCTCCCAATAGGTGTGTTGAGCCCATTGTCACAGTCACTATGTTGAGCCATGTCAAGGAGGGTGGTGTCAATAGTTAGTGTGGCTTCTTACTTAAAAGCTGGAAGGATGCCTGCTTTGGAGGAAAGACCTGGTGATCAATTTCAGAGAAGCTAGCCACTAAGTTTAACAGAACAGCAAGTAATAAATGTTGGAGAGGATGTGGCAAGATAGGAACCCTACTGGTGGGACCGTAAAATGGTACAACCACTCTGGAAAGCAGTTTGGTGTTTCCTCAAACAGCTGAACATAGAAATTCCATATGACCCAGGTATTCCTCTGCTTAGAATATACCCTAAGAAAATAAGAACTGGGGCACAACCAGAGACTTGTACACCAACGTTCACAGCAGCATTATCAACCATCACAAGAACCAGCCCAAATGCCCAACCACAATGGAATGGGTTGAGAAATTATGGTACATTCATATGATGGAATACTATGCAGCATGCAGGAGCTATGATTCTGTAAATCACTATCTAACTTGGGGGAAAACTGGTGGTCATTATGCTGAGTGAAGTACCTCAGTCCCATAAGGACAAATACTGTATAAAACCATTATTGTATAATGAATATGAGGGTCGAAGGAGGGGAGTGGGGGGCAGGGTAGAAACAGGAGGGGGATGTTAATCATAGGATCTCACAATTTGATGGGAAGGGAATAAAGGAAATGGGAAAGATTCAGTGTGAAAAACAATGTATTTAAACTTTGTAGATAAATCAGTATTTTAAAAGAAGAAAAGCCAGCCCCTGGAAACAACACAGAGCACAGTTCCACTTTGACACCCATGGGTTTTCTATGGATTAGTGTCAACTCAGTGACAATCTATAGGCTATAAGACCAAACCAAACACACTACCATCAAATCAACTCAGTCTGAACACAGGACAGAACAGAACTATCCCATAGGGTTTCCACGGATGTAAATCTTCACACATGAAAAAATAAAATAAATGAAGAAAAGTACACATCAGGGTTGAATCATTTCTCCAAACCTATTCAATCCGTATGCTGAGCAAATTATTAGAGAAGTTGGACTCTATGATGAAGAATGTGGCCTCAGGATCAGAAGATAATTAATCTTTGTTTTCTTGATTTTGAGCTTCAATCCATATTAAAGTGTGCAGTTCTTGACCTTCTGCAGCAAGCGCTTCAGGTCCTCCTCAGTTTCAGCAAGAAGAGTTGTGTTATTTGCATAACGCAGGTTGTTGATGAATCTTCCTCCAATCCTGATGCCACATTCCTCCTCATACAGCCCAGTGTCTCAGATGATCTGTTCGGCATACCAATTGAAAAGGTATGGAGAAAGAATACATCCCTGCAGACATCCTTCCTGATTTTGAACCATGCAGTGTCTCCTTGCTCTGTTCTGACGACTGCCTTTTGGTCCAAGTATAGGTTTCACATAAGCACAATAAAATGTTCTGGAATTCCCATTCTTCTCAGAGTCAGCCCAGATAAAATAATTTTGGGACTGGGGGAGGAGACGGATTTGGAGCCTTCCTGACCTCACCATCTTACTGCAGGTTTTTGCTGTTATGTGCCGTCGAGTCACTTGCAACTGATAACAACCCTATGTACAACAGCCCTAAATGCTGCCCTATCCTGTACCAACCTCACTGTCTCCAATACACCCATCCTGATTACCCCAGTCACTGAATCAATCCATCTCATAGAGGGCCTTCGTCTCCTGCGCTGTCCCTCCACCCTCCCAAGCATGATGTCCCTCTTCCAGGACCTGTCCCTCTTTACAACATGTCCAAAGTATGTCAGACAAAGCCTCAAAATCCTTGCCTCCAAGGAGCTGCCCAGTTTAACCCTCTCAAGGTTGAACCTGTTTGTTTTCTTAGCAGTCCATCGTACATTTAATACTCTTCTCCAGCTCCACAGCTCAAAGGCATCAATTCTCCTTTCTATCCTCCCTAGTCATTGTCCAACTCTCTGACGCATAACAAGTGATTGCAAAGACCATGGCCTGTATCCAATGCACCTTAGTCTCCAGAGAGACACCATTGCTCTTCAGTACTTTGGCGAGGTCCCTAACAGCAGACTTTTCCATGGCAATACGTCTTTTAATTTCCTGGCTGCTGTTGCCAAGAGTGTTGATTATGGAGCCAAGCAAACTAAAGCTGTGAACAAACTCAATCTCTTCACCATCCATCCTGATGCTGCCAATTGGTCCAGTGGTGAGAATCTTTGTCTTCTTGACATTGAGCCTCAATCCATATTGGAGGCTGC
>NW_006399875.1:7028225-7029331 GCF_000299155.1 Elephantulus edwardii | reverse complement strand
ACTCCTTGGAGGCAAGGATTCTGGGGCTTCGCCTGACATACTTTGGGCATGTTGCAAGGAGGGACAGATCCTTGGAGAGGGACATCATGCTTGGGAGGATGGAGGGACGGCGCAAGAGGGGAAGACCCTCTATGAGATGGATTGGTTCAGTGACTGGGGTAATCGAGATGGGTGTGTCAGAGGCAGTACGATTGGCACAGGATAGAGCAGAGTTTAGGGCTGTTGTACATAGGGTTGCTATGAGTCGCAAACGACTCGACGACACATAACAACAACAACAACAGTGGCTGTATGGTTGCTGAGGAAGGACAGAACCCATTGCAGGCCAAAAAAGATAGTTGATTGAGGAGAACCTGCCAGGCTGGCCCTCGAGCAGAAGACCAGCCCCCACTAAGGGTTAGAGGGGAATTTTATACTTTCTTACAAGGAAGTTGAGCAAGCGGATGCTTACAGATGCTTTCTTCAAGATAGGGAAGTGGGCTGGGGTCTCAGATAACTATTCCTGGGAAAAGGGTGTAGGGTTGTTTCACAGAGAGAAAAAGCACAGCTGCTGTTTCCCGTGATTTGATTCTCTCAGTAGCCATTCTGGGAGAGGAAGGAGAAGCTCTGCAGTCCTAATAGTGGTACTAAAGATATTATAGCCAATGCCAGATGGCAGAAAACAAGGAGTACCAGAGGAATGTCTATCTGTGTTTCATTGACTATGCAAAGGCATTTGACTATGTGGATCCCAACAAATTGTGGCTAACCTTCAGGAAAATGGGAATCCCAGAACACTTGATTGTGCTTATGTGAAACCTATACTTGGACCAGCAAACAGTCCTCAGAATAGAGCAAGGAAACACTGCATGGTTCAAAATCAGGAAAGGGGTGCATCAGGAATGTCTCCTGTCTCCATACCTTTTCAATCTGTACACAGAACTGATCATTTGGGATGCTGGAATTTATGAGGAGGAATGTGGCATCAGAATTGGAGGAAGACTCATCAACAACCTACATTATGCAGATGACATAACCTTACTTGCTAAAACTGAGGAGGACCTGAAGTGCTTGTTGTAGAAAATCAAGGACTGTAGCCTTCAATGTAGACTGGAGCTGAACATTAG
>NW_006399875.1:7001753-7018195 GCF_000299155.1 Elephantulus edwardii | reverse complement strand
TAATGCCACACTTCTCCTCATAGAGCCCAGCCTCCCGGATAATCTGTTCTGCATATAGGTTGAAAAGGTATGGAGACAGGACACATCCCTGGCGTATGCCCTTCCCAATTTTGAACCATGCAGTGTTTCCTTGCTCTGTTCTAACGACTGCCTCTTGGTCCAAGTATAGGTTTTGCATTGCTGCAGGTTCAAGCAACCAATCAGGGGCCTCCACAGCCTGACACTCCCAAATAACAAGTACTTGTGAAACATATTTACATCACACCATCGTCTGTTAGGAGAATCTTAGAAGAAGAATTGGTGCTTTTGAGTTGTGATGTTGGAGAAGAATACCTAGTATCCCATGGACTGCCAAAAGAACAAACACATAGAGGAAGTGCAGCCAGGGCACTCCGAAGAGGCAAGGATGGTGAAACGTCATCATGTGGGCACTCTATCAGGAGCAAACCGTGAGTGGAAAAAGACTTTCTGTTGGGAAAGGTGGAGGGTCAGAGAAGGAGAGGAAGACCAACAAGTACTGGCACATGCACAACCAGGAGAGGGTAACATTGCTGAATGAGACCTTTTAAAGATTAAGTTCCTGTGTGCATCAGAACCTTTCTCCAAAGGGGTAAAAATAAAACCTACTGACTGGGGGAAAAACATTTGGCAATGCCATCTCAGAAAAGGGTCTTGTAACCAAAGTTTACAGAATAACACAGTGCTGGGGAATGTTGGGGAGAGAGGGAGGGCCTCTGTCCAGGACAGATAGCCTAAGCTCCAGATAAGTACAAGCCTCCCAGACCGCCTTTAATGTGGGGTAGAAAAGCTCCCTTGTGTTTGGCTGTATGGGCTTGAGAAAGCTCACCACCTGGGAAGATGCTGCCTCGTCTGTAGAGCTGGGAGTGGTCCACATGAGGCTGAGGTTCTCCTGACTAATCCACACGTCCCACGTCTGTAAGCCCACCCTATCCTGTCTTCCTGTTTACTTGCTCATATATAAGTGTGCTGCAGTCCCAATAAAGTTGAGCTGGATCTGCTCTCTGAATGGCTCCAGGAGTGATGTATCTCCGTTGTGCTTACCTCCACGAACAGACAGTGACACTACAGGGCCTCCACAGGAGAAAGAATGATAACACAATCTCAAAATGGGCCAAAGACAGGCAAGACTTTTCACAGAGAAAGAAAGTCAGCTGGCCCACCGGCACAAGAAGAAATGCCCAAAACCACTGGCAATAAGAGAGAGACGAATCACACAACAAGGAAATACCATTTCATCCCAGTAGCAGTGGCAAAGCTTAACAGGATCACGAGTAATAAATGTTGGAGACTATGGAAAGATTGGAACTCTCATTCACTGTTGCTGGTTCATTGTAAAATGGTACAAACAACTCTGGAAGGCAGTTTGACGTTTCCTCAAAATTGCTGAACATAGAGCTGCTAGGTGCTTTCGAGTCAACTACACTCATAGCAACCCTGTGCACAATAGCTCCGAGCCCTGCCCTATCCTGAGCCAATCTGTCTCTGACACCTACCCACATTACCCCAGTTACCATGTCAGTCTATCTTATCTGAGGTCTTCCCTTACTGCACCATCCCTCCAAACTTTCAAGAATGATGTCTTTCTCCAAGGACTGGTCCCTCCTGACAACGTTCCCAAAGTATGTGATACAGAGACTCAAGATGCTAGCCTCCAAGGAACCGCTTGGTTTCATCCTCTCCAGAACAGACGTATTTGTTCTCTTGGAAGTCCATGGCATGAATGTTCAGTACTCTTCTCCAGCACTACAGCTCAAAGGTATCAATTCTTTTTCTGTCATCCTTAGTCATTGTTCAGCTTTCTGATGCATAGAAAGTAATTTCAAAGACCACAGCCTGGGTCAGGCGCACCTTGGTCTCTAGATTGACATTGTTGCTTCTCAGTGATCTGGACATGGCTTGACAGCAGATTTTCCCAATGCAGTTCATCTTTTTAATTCCTGGCTGCTGGTCCCAAGATTGTTGACTGTGGAGCCAAGCAAGCTGAAGCTCTCAACAAGCTGCCTCTCTTCACCATCTATCTTGGTGCTGCCAATTGACCCAATGGTGAGAATCTTTGTTTTCTTGATGTTAAGTTTCAATTCATATTGAAGGCTGCAGTTCTTGACCTTCTGCAGCAAACGTCTCAGGTCCTCCTGAGTTTCAGCAAGGTTATATCATCTGCATTACGCAGGTTGTTGCTGAGTCTTCCTCCAATCCTGATGCCACATGCCTCTTCCTAAAACTCAGCTTCCCGAGTGACTTGTTCTGCATTAAAAAAACATATGGAGACAGGATGCATCCATGACACACTCCTTCCCTGATTTTGAACCATGCTTCCTTGCTCTGTTCTGAGGACTGCTTTCTGGTCCGAGTGTAGGTGTCGCACGAGCACAGTCACTGACCTGTTGGTGAGCGGACCAACACTTTGAACCCACAGGAAGTGTGCCAATCAGTGGGTCCACATCACAGCTGACCTGGCGCTTTGCTGATATTATCAGTGCTCGACTTCACTTCAGGTGGCACCCTTTCCCGAGGCCCTGCCCTGAATAGTCCCTGCACCGTGTTCACCTGCACACTCCACGGTTCTACCTGGAGGCAGCGAGCAGTCACGTGCGATTCTCTGTGGAGCTCCAGAGCCTGTATCCTCCCCTTGCCGTTCCTACGGCCAAAAGGCAGCCTGTTCATTCATGTCAGCGGAAAGCCCCCACACAGGGGTCCGGAGGGGTCCTCTGAACCTGAAGGAAGAGTCTGGGATTTGGCTCTTCTCTGGATTAACTGCGGTCTTATTTCTCACCCTCTGACCGCTTCTAAAATTGAGCAAAAACAAAACTGGCACCTCTGCAAACTTGACGAGGGCCAGGTCTCCGTGGATCACTATTTACTGCCTCCCTCATCTGTGAAGTCACACACGGCTTCTCCAGGCTGTGCGGGATAATTCATAAATTATGGAAAACCACTAAGCTGGGGAGAAAGATGGCTTCACAAGACTCCGAGGAAGTTTCTGGACTGCACAGCAGCTCTGCATCTGTTGCAGAAATGGTTTGGCATCTCCAAGGCCAGAATGCCTGTACCGGCTGCTGCTGAGCTGATGCACACTCACGGGGGCCTTGTAGCAAAGAGCAGAAGTGCCCTGCGGGTTTTCAAGGCTGGAATCTCCATGGTGTTGGGAAAGAGTTTTGGGGTATACCATGGACGGCCCAAAGAGCACATCTATCCTGATAAAGGTACAGCCAGAATGCTTCTTAGATGTCTTCATCTCACTCTGGGCATGTCATCAGGGGAAGCCAGTCCTTGGTGTTGTTGTTGGTGGTGGTGGTGGTGGTGATGGTGTCGTTGTTGTTGTGTGCCATCGAGTTGAGCACGACTCATAGTGACCCTATAAACAAAAGATCTGATCCCTTTTCTATCCTGTGCCATCCTTACACTTCCGACACACAAGAGCCCATTGCAGCAGTCACCATGTCAATCCACCTGGTTGAGGGTCTCCCTTTCCTTCGCCAACCCTCCACCATTCCCAGCATCATGTCCTTCTCCTAGGAATAGCACCTCCTAGCAACATGCCCAAAGTACGTGAGGCGAAGCCTCATCATTCTTGCCTCCAAAAAGCACTCAGGCTACTCCCTCTCCAAGACATATCTGTTTGGCCATACCACCCTGAACATGCCAATTTTGTCTGATCTCGGCAGCCAGGCCCTAGGGAAGGATATTAGGCTTGACAAAGTAGAGGATTGAAGTAGAGGGATTTCTCTGAAAATACTCACTCTTCTGGTACTCCAAGGAGGGACACTTGCTCTAACAACTCGTCAGCTCCTCTCAAATCATAGTTCAGGGAGAAAAACTGAACAATTGCTGGCTCTGTCACAGAGTGGCTGAAACTGTAAGAGGCGTGACAGCTAGTGGGAGCTGGTGAGTCACAGCGCTGAAGAAACCCTTTGGGAGACTGGCTGCCCTCCACCTGAGGCCAGAGATCAGTTGGGTTAGAATTCAGAACCCACAGCGAGTAAATATGACATCAGAATTTAGTAAACAAATTCCAGGTTGCTTCTGGCCTTTAACCCGGCATTGTTCTTACATTTCCTAGCAACCTGCCAAGGAGACCTGCCTATTTAGACCCAGTGTCTGCCCTGTACAGAAGGTGTAGGACAGAACTCGAGCAGTGGGAAACCAGGCAGCTGTTGGAGCTGTCCTTCCTGGTTTAAGTCCTCAGAGGAATAGTGAAAAGTACAAACAGGTTGGAACAGCCTTTATAAAGAGAATGTGGGCAAGTGGTGACAGGACCGGCCTGGATCCATATCCTAGATGGCAGGGCCTAAGCAGTGAATGGGGGCAAAATGGGCCTTAAGAAATCCTGACTTACAGCCCAAGAGGACAAACCAGTAAGAAGAGGACTCAGTGTGTGCACCTGCAGAGGACTGGAAGTGCTGTGGGGGCTCAGAGAAGCTATGCGCCCACGGAGGCCACGGTGACACATTTAAACCTGACCCACGTGTGCTTGGAATGACCTCTAGGAATAGGGACTCGAGGAAAGTCAATTCCGATAACCCAGGGAATTAGCTCTTGGGAATTCTTCCACTGTAATTCCTGGTAGAGAACACCGAGAGACATTTACCTCTACTATTGATAGGAATTCCTCTACTAATCATGTTTCTGGCAGAACTAACAATGGGTGTCATTTATAATATGTGGACTATAAAGAATGGGTCAATCATGGTAGAAAATGCAGCTGAAGACACAGGAGAGGCATTAGAAGTGCTGCATATTGTCACTGGACCCTCTGGCAAGTCAAGAGATGGATCACCAAATAGCCCTAGAATTTTCTGTTAGTAGAAAAGGGTAGGTTAGGTGCCCTTGTAAATACTTCCATTTGAATACCTCAGAATTAGCAGAAATCGGTGCATGGGCTTCATTTTTACAGGCTTAGTTTGTAAGAGAAGCCTCTGCAGAATGACTGGCTAGAAATATCTGAGAAGAAATGAAAGACTGGGTTCCATCTCTGGCCTGTTTTCTTCAGCTTTCAGGATCGTTAATTACTATAGTACTTTTATTTACTTTTTGGACCACGTATCTTAAACATGTTTGTGAATTTTGTTTCCTCTGTGATTGTTGTTGTTATGTGTTGTTGAGTCACTTGCAACTCATAGTGACCCAATGGACAACAGCGCTGAGCCCTTTTCTATCTTGAGCCAACCTCATTTTCTCTGACACATTATTATTACTCCAGTCACTGAGCCAAACTATCTCATACAGGGCCTTCCCCTCTTGCTGTCCCTCCACCCTCCCAAGAATGATGTCCTTCTCCAAGGACTGGTCTCTCCTCACAACATGTCCAAAGTATGTTAGACAGAGCCTCAGAATCCTTGCCTCCAAGGAGCCACCCGGTTTAACCCTTTCCAGGACGAATCTGTTTGTTTTCTTGGCAGTCCATGGTATTCTCAATACTCTTCTCCAGCACCACAGCTCAAAGGCATCAATTCTCCTTCTATCCTCCTTGGTCATTTTCCAACTCTCTGATGCATAACAAGTGATTGCGAAAACCATGGCCTGTATCAGATGCACCTTAGTCTCCAGAGAGACACCATTACTCTGTATAAAGTCAAAATGTATTTAAAAAAAAAAAGAGTGAACACGTATCAGTGCTAAGTGATGCTCATTCCATGTGCCCTTGACAGTAAAAACAAAGCAAAACAAAAGCCATTTCCACAAGTAGATTCCAAGTCACAGCAACACTTTAGTGCAGAGGATTCCTTGCTCTCGATACAATGTTGTTATTGTTGTTGTTATTGTTGTTGTTGTTTACCTTTGAGCCGGAACTGACCCACAGCTGACCCACCTTCCAGTGGGTTCTCAGAGGTAGTTAATCCCACAGGAGATTGTTCATCCTCCTCCCACAGAGAAGCTGGTGCATTTGAACCATGTACCTTTGGCACTGGACTGCGCAGCTTCTTACCAATAGAACACCAGAGAATGGTGTGTCACTTCTGGAATTGATGCTACATGTCATCAAGTCAGCTTCAATTCATGGCTACTCTGTCCACCAGGTTGAAAGGCTGCTGATCCTGCAGGTCCCACTCTGCTGGATTCACCGCATTGCTGCAGTCACACGTCAGCCCTTATCACCGACACCCTTCCTGGCTCTCATCGACGCTCTACCCTTCCAAGCGTGAGGTTCTTGTCCGACTGGCCCCTCCAGATAACAGGCCAAAGTGTGAGAGATGGAGTTCCCCCTTCTTCACCTCTGAGAAGCTCTCCGCCTTCACTGCTAAGACATATTTGTCCGTGGCTGTTCATAGTATACTTGGTATTCTTTGCCAAATTTTGTCACACTTCAAAGGTATCAATTCTTCAGTCTTCCCTATTGCAGTTTTCTCATTCACCTCTGAAGTCTTCCTCCCCAAAACTTCTGATATGTTGGGTGCAGCTGCGTTAACTCTGATCCATAGCAACCCTGCATGACAGCAGAATTGCTCCTGGGACTTCCCAGGATGTATTCTTTTTTGCTGTTGTTGTTTACTTTATTATTATTGTTTTATATAGATTTATTTACAAAGTTCGAATACATTTATTTTTTACACAAGATCCTTCCCATTTCCTTCATATAAACTCCACCCATAGAATTGTGCAACTCTGTGATTAACACCCCACCCCCCACCCATCCCGTCCTCATCCCTCTGCTTTCACCCTTCCCCCTCTTGGATCTTCATACTCATTCTACAATAATGGTTTTATACAGTATTTGTCCTTGTGAGACTTAGTTCACCCGGAATAATGCTTCTCAGTCCCTCCTAAGTTAGATAGCAATTTAAAAAAATCATTGCTTTTGCGTTCTGTGTAGTATTCCATTGTGTGAATGTACCACAATTTCTCAGTCCATTTGTTTGTGGTTGGACATCTGGATTGTTTCCATTTTCTTGCAATAGTGAATAACACTGCTATGAACATTGGTGTACAAGTCTCCATCTTAGCCTTAGTTCTCGTTTTCTTGGGGTATATTTCAAGCCAGGGAATAGCTGGGTCATATGGAATTTCTATGTTCAGCTTTTTGAGGAAGCACCAAACTGCCATCCTGAGTGGTTGTGCCATTTCACAGTCCCACCAACAGTGTATAAGAGTTCTTATCTCACATCTCGCTACATCCTCTCCAACATTTATTACTTGCTGTCTTGTTAAACTTTGTCACTGCTACTGGAGTGCGATGGTATCTCATTGTGGTTTTGATTTGCATCTCTCTTATTCCCAGCGGTTTTGAGCATTTTTTTTCATGTGTCTGTTGGCCATCCAAATAGCTTCCTCTGTGAAAATTCTTTCCATATCTTTTCCCAGGCTCCATTCTTCACAGAAACAGATTGTCTGCTCCTTTCTCCTGAGGTGTTGCTGGCTTAGTTTGAAAAATCTCTGTTCCCTGTTTAATCATTTAAAAAAAAAAATCAAGAACATCAACTAAGAGACATTCTACAAAATGCCTGAGCACTATTTCTCTAAATTTTCTAGGTCACCAAAATCAGGGAAGTCAAAAGCAGTGTCACAGCCAGAGGAGGCTTGAGGAGATGTGGCATGCAACCGGGGTGTGATGAGAGCTGGACCAGCAAGGAGATATCAGGGAAGATCTAGAGACATCTGCATCAATGGTGACGTTAAAGAAAAATCACTTCCACGGAGGAAATTTTGACTTGTACCTACACCATAGGCCAGAGCAGAGCTACTCCATAGGGTTTACAAGGCGGTAGTCATTCCTGGGGAGATTTGGTGGCCTAGTGGTTAAGAAGTTGTGCTACCAACCCAAAGGTGAGCGGTTCGAATCCACCTACTATTCCATAGGAGAAAGACAGTCTCCTCCTGTATAATTAATAGCCTCTGAAAATCCACTGGAGGGTCAGTTCTGGGTTGTTTCTGACTCAACGGTAATGAGTTGTTCTGTCTTCTTGAAGCCTGACTGAAGCAGATTGCCCCAACTCTCTCAGAAAGGCTGATGGAATCAGCTCCTTTACTTAATCCTCTGTGCTACTAAGACCTTTAAATTAGAGTATTTGCTTAATAAGTACTCCCTATACAGTTTAATCCCTGTGCCTTGACCAGGAGGCTGTTGTGCAAACAGAGCAGGGGAACATTGCATAGTTTAAAATTGAAAAGGGAAGGTGTCAGTGTTGTATTCTCTCTCCACACCTGTTATATCTGTACGCTGAACAAATTATCTGAGAAGCTGGACTCTATGAGGATATGTGTGGCATCAGGATTGAAGGGAGACTCATCAATAACCTGCGTTATGCAGGTGACACAATCTCGCTTGCTGAAAGTGAGGAGAATTTGAAGCACTTGTTGCAAAAGGTCAAGGGATGCACCCTTTAGTGTGGATTGCATCTCAATGTCAGCGCAACAAAGATTCTTACCACTGGACCTATAGGCAACATTATGATAGATGGAGAAGAGATTGAAGCTGTCAACAGCTTCATCTTACTTGGATCCACAATTAACACCCTTGGTACGAGCAGTCAGGAAATAAGGAGATGCATTGCACTGGGAAAATCTGCAGTTAAGGACCTCTCTCAGATGCATAGCAAGTGATCAGAAAGACCATGGCCTGAATCAGATGCACCTTAGTCGTCAAACTGACATCGTTGTTGTTGTTGTTGTTGTGGCTATGCATCTGAGATCTGGACAGTGAATAAGGATGACAGAAGAAGCACTGATGTCTTTGAGCTGTGGTCTTGGAGAAGAGAACTGAACATCCAGTGGAAGACCAAAAGAACAAACAGACATTTCTTGGAGAGGATGCTGCCAGAGTGCTTTTTGGAGGCAAAGAAGATGAGACTTCATCTCACATGCTTTGGGCTTGTTGCTAGGAAGGGCAGTTCCTTGGAGAAGGACAGGATTCTGGGAAGGGTGGAGGGTCAGAGAAGGAGAGGAAGACTCTCAACCAGGTGGGTTGACACAGTGACTGCTGCAATGGGCTCCTGTGTGTCAGGAAGTGTGAGGATGACACAGGACAGGCAGAACAGGGTTCAGACATTTTGTGCAGAGGATCGCTGTGAGTAGTATCAATTCAACGGCACCTAACAACCACATATTGTTTTCTGCAACTTCCTTGTAATTTTTAAATACTGGCCTTTATTCCCCAGAGTCATCAGCACACAATGCTCCAAAGTGTGTGGGCTGTAAAGAGCAGGAATTTGTTTTCTCAAAGTTTGGGGAGTGAAAAATGTCATGTCATTTCCTTCCGTGGGCCTCCCACCTAGTTTCTGATGGGCTGCTTTTTTTTTGGATCATGGCCTGATGCAAGTCATGGTCTTTTCAATTGCTTCCTCTGCATTTGAAACTTGGACAAGGAATAAGAATGAAGGGAGAAGCATCAATGCATTTGAATTGTGGTGTTGGAGAAGAATACTGAGCATCAGGATGTCAAAAGAACAAGCACATGCACCTTGGATGCAGGGCAGCCAAAAAGCTTCTTAGAGGCAGAGATGGCAAAATTCCGTCTCACCTACTTTGGACACCTACTATGTCGGCAGGTGGGACCAGACCTCGGAAAAAGATATGACACTGGAGAAGGTGGAGGGTCCAAGAAAGAGAGGAAGTCCCTCACCAACGAGGATTGGCACAGCCAACGATCGGCTTGAGCGTGTTAGAGATAGTGAGGACAGTTCAGGACAGGACAAGGCTCAGACCTGTTGGTCATCAGGTCACTATGATTCGTACTTGACTGGACAGTGCCTGGCAACAGTAACTTCTCTTTTAAAAAAGCTCTGCTTTCTGCAATCCCTCAAGTATGCAGTTTGAATCCACCAGATGCTCTGCTGGAGAAGGAGGGGCAATCTCCTCCTATACCAGTCAGATCTGATTTGACGGTACACACACACACAAAAAAAATAATAATAATAAATTAATTAAAAAGCTCTGTTTGAGAATCCCGGGGCCACAGTTCTACTCTGACATGTGTGGAACAGAGTTCCTTAAATGGCATCTGGTCCTGGGGATGTGGGTTGTTGAGTTGATTCCAGCTCGTGAAATACGACCTACCGCTGGTGGCTTAACTCTAAGGAATTGCTCTGGTAACCTAAAGGTGCACAGTTTGAATCCACAAGATGTTCAGTGGGAGGAAGAAGGGCAGTCTCCTCCCTTGCAATTTGTTGTTGTTGTTGTTGTTGTTGTGTTGAACCAACCCAGAGCTGACCTTCTATCAAGTTTTCAGAGGCAGTAAATCACTCAGAAGGAGACTCCTCCCATCCGTCTCCAATGGAGCAACTGGTTGATTCAAACTGCATGCTTTTGGCATTGCAGCTCAGTTCCTTACGGCTTGGCCACCAGATCCAGTGTCTCTGAAAACCCACTGGAGGGTCAGCTATGGGTTGGTTCCAACTTGACGGTACTCAACAACAACAGCTGGAAAGCATTTTCAAAGTTTATATTAGTTTAGAGGCTTAAAAGAGGAAAATAAAGTCCTATTACCCCTGAATCCTGACGAGAATGGGTGAAGAAAAATGTAGCAAAAATATGTTGTGCAATTTCAAACTTCATACTCCCTTGAGACGATTTTATCTTGCAGAAAGCCTCTTTATACTTGATGCCTTTATCATGTTTATTTTTAATACTTACAGCAATTCATATAGCCTTGTAAGAAATCTTATACAAGGGAGATAAACGCTTAGACATAATATTGAATAACTGTTTGAGTCCCCAAGTAAGATGAGTCTTATTGCATCGGCTGGAAATACAATCACAGAATGTGTAAGTAGTTCGCACAAGGTCAAATAATGACTCAGTGGAGAAGCTAGAAATAAAATGATCCCTAACCGCCTCCCCATTTCTCTGCTAACACATATTTTTCATAAAAATGTTGTGCATAACATTTGCAATTCTGTAGGAAATGCATTGTGCTTGTCTTTTCTGCAGATTCTATTTTCTAACTTCCAATAATGATAAGAGGACTATTTAGCCAAGATTCAAACTGATTGTTATTATTATTATTATTATCTCCTTCACATACCCTGAGGTAGAGGACAACCTTGTGATTGTTGTTGTGTGCCATTGAGTCATCTTCAACTCAGGGACCTTATACACAATAGCTCCTGACCCTGCCCTGTCCTGAGCCAGTCTCACTGACTCCAACGCACCTACTCCTATTGGCCTACTCACTGTATCAGTTCATTTCACCCTGGGTCTTCCTCTCCTGCTCTGTTCCTCTACCCTTCCAAGCATGATGTCCTTCTCCAAGGACTGGTTCCTCCCGGCAATATGTCCAAAGTATGTGAGATGGAGCTTCAAAATCCTTGCCTGCAGAGTCCAACTTGGCTCCACCCTCTCCAGGACTGACCTGTTCTCTTTTTTTTTTTTTTTTTAATAAGAATATCTTTATTGTATCATTAAATATCAGGTCTTTTTTTCCTCCACTGTTACAAATTTGTAGCTACTACATGGATGATGATACATAATTTTTATTTTATGGTTTACCAGTATATTTACACATGCAGTTAGTACCGATTACATGCTACATTTCCTTAGGAGATTCTCATTGACCTGTTCTCTTGACGGTCCATGGTGTATGTTCAATACTCTTCTCCAGCACCCCAATTCAAAGGCATCAATTCATCTCCTGTCATCTTTATTTGTTGTCTAGTTTGCTGATGCATAGCAAGTCATTCCAAAGACCAAGGCCTGGATCAAGCACACCTTAGTTGTGTGGGTTTTTTTTTTTAAATTTTATTCATTTTAATGAACATTTACAGAAATTTTGGATTTCCATTCATTCATTATTGCACTTTTCTCCCTGCCCACCCCTCCCCACCAGTTCGCTCCTCTCTTTGAAAAGTAAAAGAAAAATTTCTTCATTGGTATACAATCCCCCCACCCCACACCACCACACCCCAAGTACCCTCCACTATGCAACCTTCATTCTGGACTCTTGTTGTATAACCATAATGCCCAATCATATATCGCTTTTAAACTGTTCTCTCCCTCATCTGTTTCAATGTAGTCTACATAATTCATCCAGTTTTTCTCAGTCTTACCCCAACTCTGATGCCGGTCCTGTTTTACAACAGTGGCACTATGCAGTATTTGTCCTTTTGTGCTGAGATACTTCACTCAGCATAATGTCCTCCAGGGCCACCCATTTTGAATATTATTTCATGAGTTCTTTGTTTTTCAATACACCTTAGTTTTTAAACTGACATCTTTGCTCTTCAGCACTCCGTAGAGGTCCCTGTCAGCAGATTTTCCTAACACAATTTGTCTTTTGATTTCCTTACTGCTAGTGCCAAGAGTGTTGATAGTGGAACCAAGCAAGCTGATCTCCCAGCTCATTTTTGTTTTGTTTTGGAGATTGAATGGATACTTTTGAAAATGCTGTAAAGCTCTTCACAATTAGCCTGTGACTGATTAGTAACTGGAGACCCCAGTGAAGTCCCCAGAGACACTTCACTTTGTGTTTATGTGTGTGTTGTTGTTGTTGTTAGTTAGTTAGTTAGGTGCCCTCAAGTTGAGCACAACTCACAGAGACCCTATGAATGACAGATCAAAACCTAGCCTTTCCCAGCACCATCCTCACGATGCCGACCGCCATAGAACCGACTATTACCATCACTGCATCAATCCATCTCCCTGAGGGTCGTCCTCTCTCTCCCTAGCCCTTCATCTTTCCCAGGACGATGTCTTTTTCAAAGGACTGCTACTATCCGACAACACGCTCAAAGTACGTGAGATGACGTTCCACCCTCCTCGCCTCTAAGGAGCACTCAGGTTGCTCTTCCTCCAAGGAAGGTGGCAGTGACTCTAGAACTTGACCTTGAAGTCAACCAACAGAAGTGACACAGAGAAGATCTGCCTGGCTCACACTCGCCTGCACTGAGTCCCATCAAAGTCCAGCAACACTCTTCTGCCCCATTTGTCTCTGGTTCCTTTCTCTTTTTGACCATTTGTTTTTGTCTTCCTTGATGATGTCAGTTATCGCTGAGTCATCTCTGACTCATGATGACTCTATGAATGAAACCCTGCCTGATTCTGTGCCCTCGTAATCACTGCTGTGCCCACATCCACTGTCACAGTCACTGTGTCAATGAATCAATGAATCAATGAAGCTTATTAGGGGTCTGCCTCTTTGTCACTGCTTTCCCAAGCCTGCTGTCCTTTTCCAGGGAGTAGCCCAACCTGATAACAGGCACCTGCATCTGTGAGACAAAGTCTCCCCACCTTTGGCAGAGAATATCGAATGTGCCACAGACTGCCAAAACAAAAAACAAATCTACATCAGAAGAAGTGTAGCCAGAGTGCTACAGATGTTATAGATTGAAGAAAGATATGTTGACGTTCTCTATGAATATGATCCATTTTGGTGCATGTGAACATGATCTATTTTAGAAATAGAGTCTTTGAAGATTACAGGGTGAGTTTCCAGATAAGGAGAGGGTCTAGCAGGGTGGGTGTTAACACAGTAAGAGTGATGCCTTGAGAAGACGTGAAGAAGATACTCAATGAGATATGCACACCTGCTAGGGGCCACAGCTGTGTCATCAGGGAGCAGACGGCTTCGGGCAGCCACAAGCCCAGGAACTCAGGGGCCAGAGAAGCTGGGGGAGAAATAAGGCTTTCCCCTAGAGACTTCCCAGCAGCTGTAGCACAGCCCTCTTTTTATTTTGGACTCTGGCCTCCAGAACTGTGAGACAATGTATTTTTCTTATAAGTCACTAAGTCAATGGTTACTATGTGACAGATGCCCTGGGGAATTAGTGCCATGACCTTGGGTCAATTCCAATGCTTAAAGACCTTCACAGGGTTGATGACTTTAACAAACAGAAATGTATTCTCTTACAGTTTAATAGGGAACCCAGGTGGCCTCATGGTAAGAGGCTCCCTTGCAATACAAAAGGCACACGTTCAAATCCGCCAGATGCTCCACCGAAGGATGATGGGAAATCTCTTCCTGTGCAATTGACTGTCTCTGAAAACCTACCAAAAAGTCAGCTATGGGTCGGTTCCATTATCACATTTGACACATCAGTGTCACAGGGTTCAGCTTCCCAGCAACAGCAAGTTACCTCTGTATGGCAAGTGGACAGACCAGGGCTATACGACCTAGAAGAATGTTTGAACAAAAACAATGAAAAACAGGCCTTTGGGCTGCAGATTAAAAGTCACCCTCCTTTGGCTTGGTAGCATCACTTTCAGTCCACCAGGCCAACTGGTCTCTCTCTATGTTGATGTTATTGTTGTTAAGTACCATCGAGTCACAGTAGTGATCCTATGAACGAAAGTCCTCAACACTTGTTTTTGTTGCATAGGGAATGAATAAGGATAACAGAAGAAGACTTGATGCCTTTGAATTGTGGTGTTGGAGAAGAGTACTGAATATGTCATGTACTGCCAAAGAACAAACAAAAATGTCCCTGTAACAATGATGTTCATTGAAATTTATAAAATAACATTTTTTTAAAAGTGAAGCCAGAGTGCCGCTCAGGGGAAAGGGTGGTGAAATGTCATCTTCTTTACTTCAGGCATGTTGTTAGAAGGAGTCAGTTCTTGAAAAGGTGGAGAGTCAGCAAAGAAGAAGAAGACCCCTGGTTCCAAAAGATGCCTCCATCCTGGTGATTCTTCCTGTGGGATGCTGAGATCCCCACTTTTTTTAAGTTCCTTTTTAAATTGTGTGTGTGTGTGTGTGTGTGTGTGTGTGTGTGTGTGCCGTCAAATTGGATCTGATTGGTACAGGAGGAGATTGCCCCTCCTTTTCCAGCAGAGCATCGGTGGATTCGAACCGAGTATCTCTGGGATTGCAGTGCAGCTTCTTGCCACTAGGCCACCAGAGCTCCCCTGAGCTCCCCACTTTTGATTGCATCCTCTCTCCTTTTATTTCCCATGAGATAAAGAGTGTTCCAGGCCACACCCCTTGCACAGGATCAGGGCTGTAATGGGGTTAAACGGGGTTACACCTCACCTTTAATCCATCAGCTCTTAGGGGATCGTTCCTTAGTTTTCACACAATATCATTGCATGTGTTCTGGGGTGCACGACGCTGCCTACGACAACGTTCACCCCCGTGGTTGCTGTGAAGTTTGGATGTGACAGGCCTTCTGCGCTCCGCCTGACCTCAAGGCAGTGAGAACAAAGAATTTCCAGGGAGGAAAGGAGGTGCTCATGTCAGCAATGCCAAATGCCCCCAGAAAGCTTCCAACAGAGTCCTGCTTGTATCTCAGTGGCCAGCACAGAGTCACTGGACACTCCTAGCCGCCAGGGAGGCTGGGCAGGGCGTGGGGTTTTCCACACTGGCTTCGTCTCCTCCTTAACAGAAGTGTTTTCTTCAGCAGGAAAGGCCATTGAGTAGCAGCTATTCCCGTGGCAATGAGTCTTTTGGATTCTGTTTCAGACGGGAAGTCACTGGAGGGTGGGTGGGGCAATAAAAGGTTCGGTTTTGAACGTGTGAAATTAACAAAGGCCGTTACCTCCCAGTGCCAAGCAGTGTAGGCTTGGAGAATAGATCACAGATAGACATGCTGATATGCCAGAGGATCCCGGGGTCACCAGGACAGAGAGTTGGACAATGACCAGGGAGGATAGAAGGAGATTTGATCTTTTGAGCTTTGGTGTTGGAGAAGAGTCAGATTCACCCTGGAGAGGGTCAAACTGGGCTGCTCCTTGGAGGCAACGATTCTGAGGCTTCGTCTGACATACTTTGGTCATGTTGTAAGGAGAGACCAGTCCTTGGAGAAGGACATCTTGCTTGGGAGGGTGGAGGGCAGGCGCAGGAGGGGAAGGCCCTCTGGGAGGTGGATTGATTCAGTGACTGGGGCAATCGGGATGAGTGTCTCAGAGACAATGAGATTGGAACAGGACAGAGCAGAGTTTAGAGCTGTTGTACACAGGGTCGCTATAAGTCGCAAGGGACTCGACGGCACATAATAACAGCAACAACAACAAGTATTAGAAATGGAAATTGTTGTTTCTTCTCTGCAAATGATTGACTCAGGTTCAGAACCTGCATTGATCCATCAGGCTGATCTAACGCTGTCCTTGGGGGGTGGTGTGTGAATAATCAAGAACAGGAAAGTGAATGTTCAGGTAGATTTACCTGAGGATTTCCTAAAAATTGCCAAAAGTGGGCCAGGTAAGCTAACTCTGTAGAGAAAGTGATTTTATTTTCCCCCCTTGGGTTTGAGTGGACCCCAACTGACATTGACTCCATGCTGGCCCAATCAGGCACCACCCTCATAAACTTTGCCATGTTAAGCCCATCGCTATTATTACTAAATATTTGTAATAAAACGAATGCTGTTTCAGGATGGAATTCACCCTGAGGCACCAAGACAATCCTTAAGAGTTTGCCAGATTCTTGCATTTGCTGACCCCTCCCGCCTGAGTCAAGGGGAAGGTTTTCAATAGAAAGAGCTTGGCTTCATTTGCATTGAATTCTCTGTGATTTACTTCCTGCATCAGAGAGCTTATCTGGAGGCTGGGCTCTATGA
>NW_006399875.1:6989818-6999943 GCF_000299155.1 Elephantulus edwardii | reverse complement strand
ATTACCCCAATCACTGAATCAGTCCACCTCATAGAGGGTCTTCCCCTCCTGCACTGTTCCTCCACCCTCCCAAGCATAATGTCCCTCTCCAAGGACCTCCTTGCAACATGTCCAAAGTATGTCCAGACAGAGCCTCAGAATCCTTGCCTCCAAGAAGCCACCTGGTTTAACCCTCTCCAGGAAAAAAAAATGTAATTTATAGTGTTTGCAAACGTACTGGAGGGCCAGCTATGAGTTGGTTACGATTCAGTGGCAACGAGTTGAGTTGATCGCGCTTGATCACATGCCCAAAGTATGTGAGATGAAGTGTCACCATCCGTGCGTCTACAAAGGCCCCTCGTTGAACTTGCTCCAAGAAAGTATTGTTTGTTCTTTTGACAATCCATAATATATTCATTATTATTATTCTTCTCCAACATCACAATTCAAAGACATTGACTCTTCTTCAATCTTCTTTATTCATTGTCCAATGTTCACCCACAATTGATGATGTCATGGCTTCAGTCATGTACACCTTAGTCCTTACACTGGCACCTTCCACTTTAAAAACTTCTAAAAAGGCCTTTGGCGGCAGATTTGCCCAAAATATGATGCCTTTTGATTTTTTTTTTAACTGCTGTTTTAACTGGTGTTAATTGTAGACTCAAGGAAATAGGATGCTTGACAACTTCAATCTTTTCTCTATGTATCATGTGTCCTTATGGGAAGGGTAAAACAAGAGTCCCCAGGTTGCATAAACTGGTTATATTCCCAGTTCTTAAAAGAAAGGCTGAATATTCAAGTCCACCCCTTGAACTGCCTCAGAAGAAAGGCCTGGTGATCTACCCCCACGGAAAAGCAGTCGTTGAAAACCCAGGGAGGCCCAGCTCCATCCTGACACATGTGGAACCACCATGAGTGGGAATGAACTCGAGAGCAACAGGTTAAGGCAAAAATGTTGCCAAGTAAACTATGCTACAGTGTTTTCTTTTAATCCACAGGTTATTGGATGCTTTTCTCAGAGAGCCCTGGTAGCCTAGTGGCAAGAAGCTGCACTGCAATCCTGAAGGCACACGGTTCAAGTCCACCAGCTGCTCCACAGGAGAAGGATGGGGAATCTCCTCCCCTGCAATGAACTGCCACTGAAAACCTGCCAGTGGGTCAGCTATGGGTCGGTCTGACTCTACTATCCACAACCATGACAATAGGACTAATTTTAAGACTTAGTAAGTGTAAGTTTCAACCCCAAAGCACTTTTGACAGGCAGTGACAAGAAGCTACAGATGTATTGGCTGGGGTTTCCTGAAGCTTCTTTGCTTTTGGTTTTCTCTTCCTCATCAAAAGTGTTGGTCACACTTCAGGATTCTCTTGTGAGCTGTTGACATGTGTCTGTAGGTTTTGATATGAATACAGGGCAATGGCTAGTGTGACATGAATGATATTGCCGGGAAGACAGCTAACCTGCTGGTGGCCATACTGAAATGTGGGAGGGAAAGCATCATATCTCAGATCAACGTGTGGGATGTCATGTGGTACAGGGTTGGGGAGTGCTCTCATAGACCCTGGGTGAGATGTCAGGGAGTTGTGGGACAGGGGAGTCTGGACTCTAGTCAAGGATAGAGAAAAGGTTTGCAGATCTGCTATCTACCCATACCTACCAGACTGCATGATACCATCAAAGGAAAGTTGTCAGTGCCAAGTCCTGGGTTAGAAAACGTACAAGTGAAGGAGCTGAAAGCCAGCGATGACTTGAAATTATAAAGAGTGGACATAAGGTAGCGATTGCCAAGTCTGACATTTATTAACTTCACAAAGAGAAACTGTCCCCATCAACACCATTTGCAGCACATAATTAATTCCTATAAGGTCAGACTCGGTCTCCCTGCTGTCACACATGCTTCTGCTAATTGCAACATTAACCACACTACTCCACCACTGAGTCCAAAATCTGTTGCAATAGCTACACAGACCTCACAGAACCATACTTAAGGTTATAGGGCTTATTGGGGAAGTTACAAGGTTACAATTCAAGTTAATATCACAATACCTTGGTCAGGACAGATTACCAAGTGTGCTCATAGACCCTTTCAGCCTTCAGCCTTTCAGCTTTAGTCTTGTCACAAAGCTCTCTTAGACCTCCCAATTGTGACATATTCCTGCCTCCCCCCTCCCCCGCCAGGTCCCCAGCAAGCATAGGCAAAGGGCCCTGGCTCTCTCTGAGAGGCAATCTAATGTCCTCTCTGTCTCATGTCCACTGTTTGTTCCTGGTCTGACTAGCACAGAAATATCTGCCCCCAAAGGATGTGTGCTGCATTCTCTGCTTCTTTTTTTGCTGTTGTTATTGTTCTTATTATGTACCATCAAGTCGCCTGCAAGTCATAGCAACCCTATGTACAACAGCTCTGAAGCCTACCCTATCCTGAACACTGACTACAACACTGCCCCTCATTATCCCAGTCATTCAATCCCTCTTATCCAGGGTCTTCCTCTCCTGTGCTGTCTGTCCTTCCACCCTTCCAAGTATGATGTACCTCAAGGACTGGTTCCTCTTGGCCATGTGCCCAAAGTATGTGAGACTTGAAGCTTCAAATTCCTAGCCTCCAAGGAGAAACTTGGTTTCACCTTTTCTAAGACAGACAGTCTTGGCAGTTCTCTTGGCAGTCCATTGTGTGGTCAGTACTCCAGCTCTTCTGCAGCTGAACCTTCTCAATTTAAACCTGGTGGGCTGGCAAAACTAACCAATCTCATCATAAATTGTTTCACCACTTAGTTTGCTTATTCCCACACAAACATGTGGTGGAGATCAAAGCTAATGAACTAGAAAAGTAATTTTACCTACACGGCAGGCATCTTTGATGGGATGGTCAGTAGGGCCAAGTACTGCTGAGAGGTGAAGTAGAATACAAGTCAAAAAGTGACCCTTGGATTTGGCCAAAGAAGTTCTGACTGACCTTGTCAAAAAGTGATTTCCAAAGCTGGAGGCAGCCATGGCAGAGGTGAGTGAAGCCAGACCGATGGAACTGTGTTGAAGAGAACATGTGTTCAGATAACACTTTTCTTTACCCCTTATAATGACACTGGAGGGGATTTCTCATCTTTCTCTCATGGAGTGTACCTTTGGGTTGGCAATACATATCCTTACCATTAAGGCACCAAAGCTTCTTAAATAATACTTTTGAGCCATTTTCTTGTCAAAGAAAGATATATAACAAGAGAGGTGACCTTTTAACCAACCATTAAGGGATATTGCTCTGCTCATCAAGAGATCAAATAGCATATGGCATTGGGTAAATCTGATACAGAGACCTTTTTTAGTGTTAAAGAGCAAAGAAATCACTTTGAGGACTAAGGTGTGCCTGACCAAAGCCATGGTCATTTTCATTTGCCTAATATGCTTATGAAAGTGGGACAGTGAAGAACTGGTGTCTCTGAACTGTGGTTGGTGAAGAGTTGTGACTGTACCATAAGCTGTCAAATGAATAAACTCTTTTGAAAAAAGTGTATGCAGCAAAACAACTATGAGATATCATCTCACCCCAGGAAGAATAGCAAAATTTAACAGGCAAGCAGCAAATGCTGGCGAGGTTGTGGAGAAACTGGAACCCTTATTCACTGTTGGTGGAAGTGTAAAATGGTGCAACCACTGTAGAAAATGGTGTGGCGCTTTCTCAGAAAGTTGCAAATAGAGATACCATTTTACCCAGCAATTCCACTTCTGGGAATATACCCCAAAGAGACCATAACTGACATCCAAGCAGATATATGCACACCCATTTTATCATGGCTTTATTCACAATAGCAAGGAGTTGGAAACAACCTAAGTGTCCATCAACAAACAAATGGATAGAGAAGCTGTGGTATATTCACACAATGGAATACTATGCTGCATTGAAAAACAAGGAACTCAGGAAATATTACTCAAAACAGATGACCCTGGAGGACATTATGCTGAGTGAAATATCTCAGTCAATAAAGGACAAATACTGCATGGTGCCACTGTTGTAAAACAAGACTGACCTCGGGGGTAGGGGGAGACTGAGAAAGATGGGTTCAATAGTATACACTGCATTAAAACAGATGAAGAAGGAAACTGTTTAAAAGCGATATGTGATTAGGTATTATTGTCATGACAGGAGTCCAGAACGAAGGCTGTATAGTGGAGTGGACCTGGGGGAGGGTTTGTAAAACAATGAAAGAATTTTTCTTTTACTTTTCCAAAAGGGTAGTTACTAGGGTGGGAGGGTTGGGACGGGAGAAAAGGGTAACAATGAATTAATAGAAATCCAAAGTCTCTGTAAATTTTCATTGAAATTAATAATCTAAAAAATTAATTTAAAAAAAATTTTTTTAAGTGCAGCCAGAATACTTTTTAGGAGTGAGGATGGTGAGATGTGGCCTCATGTACTGTGGTCATTTATCTGGAGGGGAAGTCACTGGACAAAAATGTCAACTTAATAAAGAAGAAAATCAGTTAAAATAAGACAGAATCCCAACAAGGTAGATTGACACTGGCTACAACAATGATCTCAGATGTAGCCATACTTATGTGGACAGTGGAGAACAAAACAGTGCCTCACTCTATTTTACAGAGGGTGACCTTACATGGGGTCATTTTACACGAGCTGGAACTGACTTGAGGGCACCTGTCAACCCAATATGTGGTTCGAATGCACCAGCTATTCCATAGAGAAAGACAGGCAGTCTGCTCATGTGCAATTTCTTGCCTCTGAAACCCCCCCTGGAGGGAGCTCTGGTGGCCTAGTGGTAAGAAGCTGCACTGTAATCCCAAAGGCAGGTAAGTTGCTCCATGGGAGAAAAATGGGCCATCTCCTGCCAAGAAATTTGTTGTTGTTGCTGTTAGGTGCTGTTGAGTCGAGCATGGCTCACTGTGACCCTGTGAACAACAGATCTGAACCTTGTTCTCTCCTGTGCCATCCTCACTATCTCCAATACACCTGAGCCCATTGCTGCTATCACTGTGCCAACTCTTCACTGACCTCTCTCAGCATGATGCCCCTTTCCAAGGAATAACCTTAACATTTACTGCTGTGCTGCTGGGAAGATGATGGGCTCTGTGGCCAGCCAATGACGATGCTGGGGGGTGGGGGGAGCCCAGCTCCCAGGGCCTTGAGAGCGACTGATGGAGCGATCTGCGCGGGGCCTGGGGAGTCATGGTCTCCATCACCCAACTCCATGCTTCGAGTCCTGTTTTCTGCCCAGGACTCCTCTGCTCCGCTGTCTGGCCTGCTGCTGCTCCAACCAGTATAGCCCTGCTGCCTAGGGCCCAGCAAGGGGCAGGACTGGTCCTCTGGAGAAGGTCCCCATGCAGGTCCTGTGCAGGGACTGCAGAGGCTTCTGGGACAGGCAAAGAGGAGCTGCTGTGCTGGCTGGGCCAGATCCCCACCAACGTGAGTGCCCACCACTACCCTGTGGCATGCTTTGCCGTCTTGGCCAGCTCTTGGGGTCTCAGCTGTGGCCCCCTCCTGTGGAGCAAGTCATACTGCAGGACTTGAGTCAGCTCATCATCCAAAACTGCAGCTCCTTGAACATTCACACTATCCATGTGTGTCTGCACATTGCAGGGTTACTTGGCTTACCATCTGATGGGCTGCTGGTATGTGCCCTGGAGAAGGAGCAAAGGTTCCACCTCCCCTTAAGCCCCTTCCCCCTCTGCAGCCTGTCCTTCTCGTGGGCAAAGGTTGGAAGCTCTTCTGAGCTGCCCCCACTTCCTGCGACAGCCAGGACAGCATCTGATACGCAGCCTGGCAGAGGCAAGGCTGGAGGAACTAACTCCTCATGTAATGGTGCTCCTGGCCCAGCACCTAGCCCACCACCGGTTGCGGGAGCCTCAGCTTCTGGAAGCCATTGCTCACTTCCTAGTTGTCCGCGAAGCCCAGCTCAACAGCAAGGTTGTACACAAGCCGGTTCTGCCCTTTGGGCATCTGAACTACTTGCCTCTGGATCAGCAATTTATGCCCTGTCTGGAGAGGATCTTGGCAGGCGTAGCACCCCTGGCTACTGTCAACATCTTGATGTCACTGTGCCGGTTGCGGTGCCTACCCTTCTGAGCCCTGCACTTTTTCTTCTCACCAAGTTTCATCAGTCACATCAGTGGTATGCCTCATGCTCTGATTGTGTGTCGCTACCTCTCCCTGCTCAACACAGCCATGGAGCTGGAGCTCCAAGGATACCGGGGTCCACACCTTCCCCAGAAGCAGCAAGTGCCCATCTTCCCCCGGCCACTCATCACTGATCGTGCCCACTGCAAGTGCAGTCAGTCACAAGGATATAGTAGGTGAGGGGCTGGACAACTGCTGGCAGAGGAAAAGTACTGGCAAGACCTGACTGTGCCTCCAGGCTACTGCACAGACTTCCTGCTGTGCGTAAACAGTACTGGTGCTGTGCTTCCTGTGAGCACCCAGGAACCTTTCCTACCATACCCACCTGACCTCAACGCAGGGCTGCCTTGAACACCACCACCGAGACCCCATCCAGAGGGTGGTGCTCATGCTGCAGGAACGTTGTTGGCATTTCTGCCTGGCGGGAGCGTCCTGCTGGGCTCTCAGGACCTGAGGAGAGCTGCACCTCAGCCTGATGGGCTATCAGCCCCTGCCCTTCGAGAAATTAGAGTCACAGAGAGGCTTGCCCCAGCTGAAGAGCTACCTGAGGCAGAAGCTCCAGACTTTGGGGCTCCACTGGGGACCCGAAGAGGGGTGAGGAAAGCACAGAGGGTCACGGTGGTCTCCCTGTGGGGAGGCAGAGAATTTTCACTTTGGTTCCCCTCTGTTTTGGTTCTCATGAAAGTGTCTCCTCCATAAGAGAAAAAAAAAATTACTGCTGTGCCATCTACTGCCCCTGAAAGCCCTCTGGAGGTTCAGTTATGAGTCAGTTCCAACTCGACAGCACATAACAACAACGATGACAACTATGTTAATCTTTGTTGTTGTTGTTGTTGTTATGTGCCGTCGAGTCACTTGCGACTCATAGCGACCCTATGTACAACAGCCCTAAACCCTGCTCTATCCTGTGCCAATCCCACCGTCTCTGACACTCCCATTCCAATTTTTCCAGTCACCGAATCAATCCACTTCATAGAGGGCCTTCCCCTCCTGCGCCGTCCCTCCACCCTCCCAAGCATGATGTCCCTCTCTAAGGACCGGTCTCTCCTCACAACATGTACAAAGTAAGCTAGACAGAGCCTCAGAATCCTTGCCTCCAAGGAGCCACCAGGTTTAACCCTTTCCAAGACAAATCTGTTTGTTTTCCTAGCAGTCCATAGTACCCTCAATACTCTTCTCCAGCACCACAGCTCAAAGGCATCAATTCTCCTTCTATCCTCCTTCGTCATTGTCCAACTCTCTGATGCATAACAAGTGATTGAAAAGACCATGGCCTGTATCAGACGCACCTTAGTCTCCAGAGAGACACCATTGCTCTTCAGTACTTTGGAGAGGTCCCTAACAGCAGACTTTTCCATGGCAATGCACCTTTTAATTTCCTGGCTGCTGGTGCCAAGATGACACAGGAGAAGGTAAATGTAGCTGCAAAGTACGTGAGAGCCAAGTGAGACAGGATCCAGGGCACAGGAAGTGGTCTGCTTTGGACAGAAAAAAAAGAGAGGCCAGCAGAGATGCACCATCAGAGAAATATGTCCGGGTTACACAGTGCCGGATGACTCACTTACAGAAGGTTCCCCCTTCTGTGTCTACTTTTAACAAACCCATGAGATCTGTCTGTGGCCCTGGCTGCTCCCACCTGGAGAAGCTCATTTGCACCCTTAAAGAGGAACCACAGTGCAGCCTGGTAAGGGCTTTTTACCAGGGACAAAACAACCCTCTACTCAGAAGTGCAACGATGTCAGTCTGGAATCTAGGGTGCACCTGATACATGCCATGGTCTTTGCAATCACTTGCTATGCATCACAGAGCTGGACAATGAGTAAGGAGGATAGAAGGAGAGTTGATGCCTTTGAGCTGTGGTGTTGGAGAAGAGTATTGAATATACCAGGGACTGCTAAGAAAACTAACAGATTTGTCCTGGAGAAAGTGAAGCCAGGCTGCTCCTTGGAGGCAAGGATTATGAAGCTTTGTCTGACATACTTTGGACATGTTGCTAGGAGGGATCAGTCCTTGGAGAGGGACGTCATGCTTGGGAGGGTGGAGGGACAGAACAGGAGAGGAAGACCCTTGTTTAGATGGATTGATTCACTGTTGTGGTAATGGGGATAGGTATGTCAGAGATAGTGAGATTGGCACAGGATAGGGCAGAGTTTAGGGTTGTTGTGCATAGGGTCGCTATGAGTCGCAGGCAACTCGATGGCACATAACAACAACAACAACTACTACTCAGAAGTACCCTTACACCCCCTGCCCCACTTGTCAAGCACTAGCAAAGCACAGCTCATCACACAGCATCATGCTAGGGGCTCTTTACTCCCCTGTGTTGATGTCTGAAAGCTGATGAGTTTAAACTGGCCAGCTATGGGAAAACAATGTGACCTTAGAGGTCTTAGAAACCCTAAGAGCTCTAATCCTTTCTGCAGGTTGCTATGCATAAAAATTGCCTCTACTCGGGTTTTGGGAGTTTGCAATTCCCCAGCAGCAACACCATTGGTACTAGAAGAAGAAATTTTAAAAATGTATCGCTCTACTTGCTAAGCATCAGAGAGCTGGACAATGACTAGGGATGATAGAAGGAGAATTGATGCCTTTGAGCTGTGGGGCTGGTGAAGAGTAGTGAATATACCATGGACTGCCAGGAGAACAAACAAGTTCGTCCTGGAGAGGTGAAGCCAGACTGCTCCTTGGAGGCAAGGATTCTGAAGCTTCGTCTGACATACTTTGGACATGTTGCAAGGGCGGGATCTGTCCTTGGAGAGGGACATCATGCTTGGGAGAGTGAAGGGACAGCACAGGAGAGGAAGACCTTTGAGGAGATGGATTGACTCAGTGACTGGGGTAATGGGGGTAGGTGTGTCAGAGACAATAAGATTGGCAAGAGATAGAGCAGGGATTAGGGCTGTTGTACATAGGATTGCTATGAGTCTCAGGCAACTCAACGAAACCTAATAACAGCAACAGCAGTAACAACAACAACAACATTGCACTAGGAAAAAGTCTGCTATCAGGGACCATTCCCAAAGTTCTAAAGAGCAATGATGTAATCTTAAAGAAAAAGGTGTGCCTGATTTAAGTAATGATCTTTCCAATCACCTGCAATGCATCTAAATGCTAAACAACTAATAACAATGACATAGTATTGATGCCTTTGAGCTGTGGTGTTGAAGAATACTGAATATCCCAAGGACTGACAAAAGAACAAATAAATATGCTTTTGGGGGCAAGGCTCGCAAAGCTTCATTTCATATGCTTCGGACACGTTGCTGAAAGAGGATATTTCTTAGTATGAGACATCATGCTTGGAAAAGTGGAGTGAGGGTCAGCAAAACGTGAGGAAGACCCACTATGAGATAGATTGGCATAGTGACTCCAGCAATGGGATTATAGCACAGGAAGAGAATTCAGATCTGTTGTTCATAGGGTCACTATGTGTCATACTGGACTTGATGATATCTAACAGCAGTTTTGACACCAGCAGCCAGAAAATCAAAAGATGAATTGCATTAGGAAAATCTGCTGTTAGAGACCGCTCCAGAGTGCTTAAGAGCACTGATGTCAGTCTAGAGACTAAGGAGTGCCTGATCCAGGCCAAGGCCAGGCAATTACTTGCTATATATCAGAGAGCTGGGCAATAAAAATGAATGACAGAAGAAGAATGGATGCCTTTGTGGTGAACATTCCGTGGACTGTCAAGAGAACAAACAGGTCTGTCCTGCAGAGGGTGAAACCAGGCTACTCCTTAGAGACAAAGATTTTCAATTCCCGCCTCATATACTTTGCGCATGTTGCCAGGAAGGACCAGGCCTTGGAGGACATCATGCTTGGAAGGGTAGAAGAATAGTGCAGGAGAGAAGACCCTGGATGAGATGGATTGAACATAGTAACCTGGGCAATAGGGGCAGGTGTGTTTGGAGACAGATTGGCTCAGGATATGGCAGGGTTCAGAGTTACTGTGTTCTGAGTCGCTGTATACGAGAAGGCACAGGCCCCCAGAGCAAGGTACTAACAGCCCGCAGGTACCACTCCC
>NW_006399875.1:6983450-6989703 GCF_000299155.1 Elephantulus edwardii | reverse complement strand
ACCCCACGGGGCCTCGCAGACCAGACTTTCCACGTGTCGCTGCTGACTGCGCATGCTCCCAGTAGTGGCGCCACGGAAAGCGAAGGGGCGGGGCCGGGCTTGCGTCATCACGCACGCGGAGGTGGGCGGGGCTCGCCGGGCGGGCGCGCCACGTCTCCTCCGGCGCTGGGGGCGTGTCTGCAACCCGGGCCGCGCGTGTCTAGCTCCCTCGTCCCCGGCCCGCGAGTAGCAGCTGCGTCAAGCCCCGCCGAACCCCGCCGGCCACCATGTCTTCGCCTCCCGAAGGGAAGCTGGAGACGAAAGCTGGACACCCGCCCGCCGGTACTGACTCCTCTCCCTTTCTCTCCGCGCGCGGTCTCTCTACTTCCCAAGGGCGGGCTCGAACCCACAGCCCCTCTGGGTCCGGGCGGGCACGGACGGGGCGCGCCGGGCGGGGGCTGCTTGGATCTGCGGGAGTAGCTTGCACGTGTCCGTCTTTGTGCAGGTCGGAAGGGCTCCAAAGCCCCAGTTGCACAACTTTAAAAAGTTAGTGCTGCCTTAGACGTGCTGATAAGTTTGCACAAAGTCGCAGGAACGAAAGTCAGAGTTTGTAGGCATTTCATCCAAAGGAACACACTTTAAAGAAAACGATCATAAATCACTCCCTTGTACAGCTTACTTTTCCCAGTATTTTTCATACTATTTGCATTTAATTTCTATTTCATATTCTTTTTCATTTGGCCAATTTCGGTTTATTCCAGCAAGTCCTTCTGAGCCAAGGAAGTTAACCCAAGGAAGGGCTATCTTTCCCAGAAAGTCTGAACCTGAACCGGTTTTATGTGCCTTCTCACTCCTCCCCTCTCCGAGCCCAGTTCCTCTTTGCTCTCTCCTGATGGACTCTGCACGCTGACCACTTCATTTGCCCTCTCCTTTCCAGTTGAGGGCCGGTGACAGGGGATCCATATGGAAAGACTACCGTGGACAGGCTCCCAGGTGACAGGGTCTGACGGGGTCCCAGTGTCACGAATGCATATCTGAGGGTCACAGCCCTGCAGCTTCTAGGGGTCTCACTGTCCACAAGTGCGTGGTCAGCTCGGACGTGTCGCTGCTGTGTGGCACTTAACGTGCCCTGGACATACCCGTCCTCCTCCTGTCCCCACCCTCCCAGCTTCCCTGGGGCGACAGTCACCCCGGCCTCTACTTCCTGGAACAAGACACTTTGTAGAGTTAAGTCCTGGTTTTCTGGTGAAGTTGAGGCCCTCAGTTGGAAGAGCAGCTGGCTGGTGTTTTGGGGTGCCATTCTGATGCATGTGCCTGGAGATCTGCCCCAGAGGGTTTTCTAGGCTGTCATGATTATAGGCACAGGTTGGCAGGCCTCACTTCCACATGGCCGCTGAATGGATTTGAATTGTCAACCTTTTGGTTAGCAGCAGAGCGAGAGAAAGCTCCCTAACTGATGGGAAATTGACTGAATCCTTTCCCCCTAAAAAGAAATGGGCTTTTGGACCATTTAAGGAAATTCACTTACATGATATTTGTGCTGCCATTGTGGACAAGTACCTCTGAAGAAATTTGATTGTCATTCCTGCCTGCTGGGCCCGTGTGCAAGTTATGGAAGGACGGCGGCGGCCCCCGCCCTCCCCCCCAAACAGGGAGAAAGGCCTTTTTTTTCGTTGTTGGTGCTGCTGCTTCCCTTAGACCAGCTGTCAGCTGTCTGCATAGCTCTCATTTCCCGGAGTGAGAATGTACATCGAAGAGTCTAGATTAGAGCGATATCAAGTCCAAGCCACTGCACCAGAACCAAACCCACTGCCAGCAAGTTAGCCCCTAACGTACAGCAACCTGGTAGGCAGAGTTGAAGCGCCTTGTCAGCTTCCCCCGCGGTAGATTATTACTGAAGCAGACGGCTTCATTTTTCTCCTACAGAGCAGCTGGTGCGTTTGAACCACACACCTTTTGATTAACAGCCCGATTCGCTAACCACTGACCCACACCATGGCTCCCTTTTAGAGCCGGAATACCAGCTCTTAAACAGTGTGTAGAGACACGGACAAATGGAAAGTTTTGACATCAGAGGCAGGTTCTGTGCATCCTGAACCTGTAGGAGGGATTTCAGGAAGAACTGAGATATTCCTTGAGCTGTTGAATGAAGAGAGGCTTTGTGAATTATAAATTGAGCTGGTTCTTGCCTCGCGGGAGAGGAGAACCAGTGTTTTGCCACTGGGGTTCTGGGTTTTGAACCACGTCACTTGACTTCTCTGAGGCCAAGTTTCCTTTTCTGATGTTTGGGGACAGATGATCTTCCTTCAGGCCATGGGACTCCCTTGGCCCCTGGTTCTTAGTGGAGCTGCACTGCTTCCCAGTCTTCCTAGGGTTCAGAACCCCCAGGATAAGTGACTTGCAGGTAAACAACTCCATTGAGACAGGCAGCCCCTGAGTGGTACCAGTTGGTGGTGTGTTTCTACCCAAAGGTACCTTGGAAGAAAGACCTGGCAAACTGCTTTTGTAAATTCAGCCTTTAAAAACTTGTGCACGGTCCTACTCCATCCCTGAGCCACCAGATCCAGCCCACTAAGACCTCCATTTGGCATCTGAGGCTTTAAGTCTGCATGGGAGTGGCTAGTGGATTGGAACCACCAACCCTTTGGTTAACAGCCCCACACGTTCCACACCATGCCACCAGAATGCCTTTACTCCAGGACAGGGGAGGTTGGGGGGAGTTGGAATGCCATCGTTGGTTTGGGTTTTAGCCTTTGGGGCCTGAATGGCTCCGAAGCAGCAGAGTTTTAACTGCCACGTCACCCAGGGTTTTATCAGCCCACTGGATCTGGACAGGGTTGGCGGGAAGGGCTGGCGTCCTGGCACAGAGGTGCATTTAGGAAGGTCTTTGGCCTCTCTGCAGTAACCCTGCTGCCCTCTTGCCCCAGGGCACAGAGGACCCTGTGTGCCGTTTTGCTGCCAGGAAGCTCTGCTCTCTTATTTAGTCTCACAGAGCCAGGCGCAGGCGGTTCTGTGAAGTGGATGTGGAAAAAAAAAAGGCAAGTGCTGTAATAAAGGATAATCATCAAGGATAGGCGAGAGCAACATTCATCAATCAAAATAACAGCCTTGAAAACTTGGGGAACGCTTTCATTAAGTGCTCAGATTGGATAACAGAGGCTGCCTTAAACCCTCAGTCGGAAAGAATAAAGCTCTCTGGCTGCGCCTGTCTCCATGCCCTGTGTGTTTTTTCCTCATTGCTTTGGGGGGCCAGGGCCCTCTGTTGTATTCCTGCAGCCCCAGGCCCCATGTTTTCCTACCGCTTCCAGCTGTCTGCCTCCTGTCAGTCCTGAGATCTCTGTGTCCAGTGGTGACCTGGGGCTGGCTCAGCATAGGCAGGAAACATCTCCTGAAGGGGCTTCTCTAGGCTGGCCAGGCCTGCGGGGCCCCAGAATCTCTCCAGGGGCTACACACCCTCAGCCAGTGTGGAGAGCGAATAATCAACAGAAGTCCTAACAGTACCGAGCATCTGCTAAAAGTTACTGTGTATCAAGCATCTGCTAAAAGTTACTGTGTGGTGAGGAGTCCCGCATTGTACTTTGACTGGTTGGTTACTCAAGGCTGGTGCTTGAAATTCTCTCAAGGTGCTTGGGAAGAAGGCCTGGAGATGCTGCTTCTAAAAAAAATCAGTCACTGAACTCCTACGGAGCGCAGCTCTGCTCTGACACAGGGCGGTTGCCATGTGCCTGCGAGTCACCTCCAGCTCATGGCGACCCCATGAACAGCAGATCTGCCTCCTGCTCCGGCCTGCTGCGACTCACCATCTCTGACAGGCTGAAGCCCATTTTACAGCCACTGTGACACTCCAGCTTGTTGGGTCTTCCTCTCCTTTGCCCAGCATACTGTCTGTTCTCAGGGACTGACTCTTCCTGAGAGCATGCCCAGACTGAGACAGAGCTTCACCATCCATGCCTGTAAAACGCACTCTAAACTATGCTTTCTCTGTTCTTTGGCTGCCATGGGGTATTCAGTACTCTGCCAACACAATTTGAAGACATGCATTCATTTTCTATCTTCCTTATTCATTGTCCAGCTTTGCTGATGTGTAAGAAAGAAGCAGTTAGAAATGCCATGGCTTGGGTCAGGTGCACCTTAGTCTTTCATGGCTTTGCTTGCTCTTCAGCCCTATAAAGACACACAGTTACCATGCACTGGAATTGCCTCAGCAACAGCTGCTTTCTTGTAGATGTTTGGGGGGAGAAGGGAGTTAATCTGTGCCCCAGCAGAGTTTTAAGCACTTGACATTTACTTGCTCTCTTAATTAGCTCATGACTTTGCACTTGGGAGCTCTGGTGGTTCAGCGGTAAGGAGTTATGCTGTGAACACAAAGGAACGCGGTTCGAATCCACCAGTTGCTCTGCAGGAAGAAGGTGGACAGTCTCCATGTGATTTACTGCCGCCTCTGAAAACCCGTTGGAGGGTCAGCTATGAGTCAGTTCAGACTCAGTGGCACACAACAGCGCTTTGTGGTTGCGGTCCCCTGGTGGTGTTGTGAGTTAAGTGTTGAGCTGCCGGCTGAAAGGTTGGCGTTTCTTACCCGCCAGCCACTTGACAGGAGCACGGTGTCCACTTCCCTAATGATTTGCAGCTTTGGGAACCCAACAGGCAGCTCCACTCTGCTCTGCAAGGTCCTGGGGGTCAGAATTTGAGCCCATGGCAGCAGGTTGGGGTTTGATTTGTGATCTTAGAGCTGAGTCAAGGCAAAAGGCTTTATAATTGAGAGAAAGAGGACAGACGCGTATTCAGAGCTGGCCGAGCAATCCAGAGTGTCCCCTGAGCCAGTGACCTCCAGGTGTGGTCCTACGGGCCCAGGGTGGGTCTTTGGGACCTCAGAGCCTTTCTTCAGGGGCCACCCTCTCTGGGAGATGCCCATGGCAGGTCCAGATGAATGAGGTGGCGTGCCCTGCCTTCCAAGGGGTCCTGGGGCAGAGGGGCACACACGCTCACTGTTATTTATGATTGATGGGTGGTGCTGTCTGATGTGCTGGTTCATGTGTGGAGTCGGCTGCTGCTGCAGAAGTAATCAAATCTTAATGATTTGAGACTTCCCTACCACTCTGAACTACAAAATATTTGCTGAGAAATGGGGCGAGACCACTTGCTTTATGAAGAGTTCTTTCAGATATGGATTAGCAGGGCTGGAATTAGCTAGTTTCTGTTTCATCTGGCGACAGTAATGGTGTCCTGTGTCCCGTGGCGGCAGCAGGCGTCGTGGGAAGCCTACCCATCGTTCATCTCTGCCGGACTCAGTCTGTGGCAGCGACGGGAACTGGCTCTCTCCAAAATCCACTCTCCTGGCCCCATGCCCTGCTATTTGTGCAGAGAGGCACGGCCATATGTCACTGGACTTCTCGGCGATCTAACATTTGATAACTGGCTTTGTGTTGGAATCAGCTTTTGGATTTGATTTCTTGGTGTTGCTGATTCAGAAATAGGAAGCTCTGATGGCTTAGAGGTAAGGAATTGTGCTGCCGATGCGAAGGTATGTGGTTCAAATCCACCAGCAGGAGAAAGATGGGCATTCAACTCTGGTGTGATTTCCTTCCTCTGAAAACCTCCCATAAGATCAGCTGTGGGTCGCTTCAGACTCAATGGTACATCCAGTTCAGAAATAAGGAGCTCTGGTGGTTTGGTGGGACGAATTGCACTGCCAATGCCAAGGTATGGAGTTTGAATCCACCAGCTGCTCTGGGGAACAAAGATGGGTAATCTACTGCATGAACCACTAGAGTGTCAGCTGTGGGTCATTTCTGCCTTGATGGTACCCAACCACGATTCAGAAATGTTGAAGGTGGCTCAGGATAGGACAGGATTCAGATCTGTCATTTAGAGGGTTACTGTGAGTCATACTCGTTGACACCTAACAACAAGGGTCTTACATGCTGTTTTCTTTGAAAAATATCGTTTCCATTCCATTTAGAATTGCGTGGAATGGAATTCTAAGGGCAATTGTATTTGTTTGCATTAAAATGAGAAACGCACTGCTTCTCCCTTTTTTATTAACTTGAAAATATGTTGCCCCTCTGTTATCAGATGAAGGCAGACCTTAGTGAAGGATGCATCCCAAAAGGGTGTGAGTGATTCACTGTCCCCACAGGAAGGACCTGAGATGATCTGGGCCATTTTGTGGCTAGAAATGTGGCTGGTAGGTGCCGCGGAGTCATATCCACCCCCACCCCCACCCCACCCCCCAGCATCCCCTGATGTGGATGCAGCGGAATGCAGCCCGGCAGAG
>NW_006399875.1:6979697-6983350 GCF_000299155.1 Elephantulus edwardii | reverse complement strand
TCCTCACCAGGTCTGCTGTATTGAGGCCCGTGGTTACAGTCACCATAGTGATCCATCTCATTGAGAGTCTCTGGTCTTTTGCTGACCTTCCACTTGTGCAGGCATGATGATGTCTTTTGCTAGAAATGGAAGACTTGTCTTATCGTGTGAACCTTCCAGGCCTGGCCTGGCTACGTAAGCTCTGCTGGCCTCATCCCACTCCCTGATCCCTAGGGGACAGATAAGAGGTCTCTTGTGGTTCCCAGTATGCTGGGGGCGGGAGGGAGGTGTAGAGAGAGGCCTTTGACGTTGTTCAGTGCTCCCAGGCAGGGCATCCTGCAGGAGCTTAAAGACGTTAATTATATCTGCAGAGACCCTGCAGTGCAGGCCACGCCCACAGGCCTTTGGGTGGGACTTCATTATGGCTGTGGGATGGGATGGGGTGTGGGACCTCTTGAACCTGTAGCATCCCTTCTTGCATCTTCTGTGTATGTCTTTCACCCCAATTCCCTGCTCTGTCTGCTTGACTTGGTGACTGATTTCTCTCTTGTAACTTCAGACCTATTTTGACATATCAAGAACATTCCCATCTGAATATAGTACTGGTTGTGCTAAGTAAGGCCTGCCTAACCCCACAGTCTTAGTGGCTGGACACAGAGACGTTTTGTCTCCAGGGCAGCCCTCTCACAAGGAGCCCCTCAAAGTCCAGGCTCCTTCATCCAGGGAACTTGCTATTTCAGTGCAAGGCCTCAGCCAGAAGAGAGGCTAGCCCTCTCCTGTGGGGTTTCACGGTTCCGTGACGGACACTCGAGGGAAGGAGGTGGGGGCTGCCAACAAAAAGGCCAGTGTGAACTGTCGAGTCGGAACCCACCCACGGCTGACCCTCCAGTGGGTTTTCAGAGGCAGTTACTCACACAGGAGGAGAGTGTCCATCCTTCTCCCACGGAGCAGATGACGTGCCTTTAGGATTCCCGTGCACCTTCTGAGCACCAGGCCACCAGAGCTCCCTCACCCAAAGGTTGTGGTTGTTGTTGTTAGGTGCCATCGAGTCAAGTACAACTCATAGCGACCCTGTGAACAAAAGATCTGAACCCTGTTCTATCCTGTGACATCCTCACACTTCCTGACACACAAGAGCCATTGCAGCAGTCACTGTGTCAGTCCACCTGGTTGAGGGTCTTCCACTCCTTTGCTGACCCTCCACCATTCCCAGTATCCTGTCCTTCAAGGAGCAGCCTCTCCTAGCAACATGCTCAAAGTATGTGAGGTGAAGCCTCATCATTCTTCCCTCTGAAGAGCACTGTGGCTGCACCCTCTCCAAGACTATAACTGTTCATTCTCTTGGCCGTCCATGGCATGTTCAGTGCTCTTCACCAATACCACAACTCAAAAGTATCCATTCTTTTTCTATACTCCTTATTCATTTCCCACCTTTCAGATGCATAGCAAGTGGTCGGAAAGACTATGGCCTGAATCATACACACCTTACTCCTCAAATTGCCATCATTACTCTTCAGTGATTTGGAGAGGTCTCTAACTGCAGATTTTCCCAGTGCAGTGCATCTCCTTATTTCCTGACTGCTGGTGCAATGGGTATTAGTTGTGGATCCAAGCAAGATGAAGCGGTGAACACAAAGGTGGTCGTTGTTGTTGTGTGCCATCAAGTCGCTTGCGACTCATAGCGACCTTATGTACAACAGCCCTAAACTCTGCTCTGTCCTGTGCCAATCACATTGCCTCCAACACATCCATCTCGATTACCCCAGTCACTGAATCAGTCTACCTCATAGAGGGCCTTCCGCTCCTGCGCTGTCCCTCCACCCTCCCAAGCATGATGTCCCTCTCCAAGGACTGGTCTCTCCTTGCAACATGTTCAATGTATGTTAGATGGAGCCTCAGAATCCTTGCCTCCAAGGAGCCACCCAATTTAACCCTTTCCAGGATGAATCTGTTTGTTTTCTTGGCAGTCCATGGTACTCTCAATACTCTTCTCCAGCACCACAGCTCAAAGGCATCAATTCTCCTTCTATCCCCCTTAGTCATTGTCCAACTCTCTGATGCATAACAAGGGATAGCAAAGACCATGGCCTGTATCAGACGCACCTTAGTCTCCAGAGAAACACCATTTTTCTACAGTATATTGGAGAGGTCCCTAACAGCAGACTTTCCCATGGCAGTACGTCTTCTAATTTCCTGGCTACTGGTGCCAAGAATGTTGACTGTGGAGCCAAACAAACTAAAGCTGTGAACAGTCTCAATCTCTTCACCATCCATCCTGATGCTGCCAATTGGCCCGGTGCACAGTTCCCATCCACCAGCTACTCTGGGTGAAAGATGGGGAGTCTCTTCACATGCGAGTTACTGTCTCTGAAAACTCACTGCAGGGTCAGCTATGGGTCAGTTCTGATTTAATGGTGTACAGTAACAGGAACAGCCATATGCGTGTGTCCCTGTATTCGTTTCAGACTGTTGTGATAAATGACCACAAACTTAGTTGTTTGTTGTTGTTGTTATGTGCCATCGAGATGCCTGCAATTCATAGTGACCCTGTGTACAACCGCCCTAAACCCTCCTCTATCCCTTGCCGTATCGCCTACATGCCTAGCCCCGTTACCCCAGTGACTGAATCAATCCATCTGATCGAGGGTCTTCCTCTCCTGCACTGTCCTTCCACCCTCCCAAGCATGATGTCCCTCTCCAAGTACTGATCCTGCCTTGCACCATGTTCAAAGTATGTCAGACAGAGCTTCAGAATCCTTGCCTCCAAGGAGCAGCATGGCTTTACCCTTTCTAGGATGAACTTGTTTGTTCTCCTAGCAGTCCAAGGTATATTCAGTTCTTCAGCACCAAAGCTCAAAGGCATCAGCTCTCCTTCTATTATCCCCAGTCATTGTCCAGCTCTCTGATGCAAAGCAAGTAATTGCAAAGACCGTGGGTTTTTTTTTCAGGCACACCTTAGTCTCCAGACTGACATCATTGCTCTTCAGTACTCTTAAGAGGTTCCTGACAGCCCAATGCAGTTCATCTTTTAATTTTCTGGCTGCTGGTACCAAGAGTGTTGGTTGTGGAGATGAGCAAACTGAAGCTGTCAGCAATCTCAGTCTCTTGACCATCTGTCTTGATGCAGCACAAACGTTACCGTTCTGGACGAAGCCTAGAATGTGTCTCACTGGGGTAAAATGAGGGCATCGGGAGAGCTGTGCTCCTTTCCACAAGCTCTAGGGGAAAGCTGGCTCCTTCAGCATCTGGCAGCCCCTTATATTCCTTGACTCGTGACTCCTTCCTTCCTCCATCTTCAAAGTCACAGTGACCAGCTTTGTCTTCCTAACATTTCCTCACTGACTTCTGCCTCTCTCCTCCACGTTAAGAACTGACCCTGAGAATTCAGGACAAGCTCCCTTTTTAAGGTCAGCTGATTAAAAGCAAACTCCTAGAAGCCGTGACGTCAGTTCTGACTCATGCTGACCCTCCCGTGTGTCGTAACAGGACTGCGCTCTGTGAACTTTCGCTGGCTGGTTTGTGGTAGTCAGTCACTGGGCATTTCTTCTGTGATGTGTCTGTGGGGACTTGAAACACCGTCTAAATTTCAAAATCAATCTCCATAATAGTCTACGTGTTTCCTACTGCCAAGGGGGCCCTTTAGAGTAGTGAGAGAAGACATTCACCCTGAAACC
>NW_006399875.1:6972611-6979469 GCF_000299155.1 Elephantulus edwardii | reverse complement strand
GAACTGGGGAGGAGGGTGGAGAAAACAGTGCAACAATGAATGAATGAAAACCCAAAATCTCTGTAAATGTTCATTAAAACTAATGAAATTTAATAATAAAAAAAACAAAAACAAAACCCCCAAAGCCAAGTATGTGAGCTGTTTCCCTCATCGACCTACCCGATTCAGGCCAGGCCCTTTTCTGTCCCTTGCTGTGAGTCTGAGAGCTGGACAGTGACTAACAATTGATGCTTTTGAATGGTGGTGTTGGAGAAGAGTACTGACTGTCCCATGGCCTGATCAAAGAACCAGTGAGTATGTATCGTGGAGAAGGTGCAGCCAGAGTGCTCCTTGGAGGCAGAGGTGATGACGCTTCACCTCACATACTTTGGACAGATTGCTAGGAGAGGCTGTTCCCTGGAGAGGGACGCTTGGGACGGTGGAAGGACAGTGAAGGAGAGGGAGACCCTCAACCGAGTGGAGTGACACAGAGCGACACAGTGTCTGCAGCAATAGGCTTGAGGGGGTCAGAGATTATGAGGACGGCACAGTATAGGACAGGGTTCAGATCTGTCATTCAGAGGGTTGCCATGAGTCGTACTCTACTCAAGAAAACCTAACAACATCCCACCTGTTGTCGTCAAAGCTCTTCTGACACACACAAGTCCTGTAACATGGAATAGAATGGCCCCATCTCTAATCCCATCTGCTGTCATGATCCCCCCTTCCATGAGGGACAAGCGTGTGGACCTGGGAGGGAGCAGTCCTCCACCCACCACAGTCACTTTCCCCTATAATGACCACAGCCAGGCTGATGGCCCCGGTCCAGCTGCACGGAAGGCTGGTCTGGGCTACATAAACATACGCCCAGGCTCTGCTTCACGCCCCAGCCTCAGAGTCAAGTATCTCACCGACGTCTCCAAGCAGCGCTCCTCAAGGACCTCTTCATCCAGCTCTCCCAAACTCACGGTCATCCTGGTCCCCGCTCCAGCAAGCCCACTCCCTGACTTTGGTGTTACAGATCAGAGGTAGTCCAGGCGCCGTCCAGCCGGGTACCCAGCCAGGCCCAGCCGTGACCCAGTCTTTCCTTTGGTCACAACTGCATTGTGGCAGAGAGGAGGCACTGGTGTGGACACAGGGCCTGGACTTCCTGTTCTGGTTCAGAGCCCCAGGACCCAGCAAATCGGCCGTGCCTCTGAGCTTCATTTCTGTGTCTGTGAAAGGAAGAATCGCTCCTGTGATCTTTAAGGCCTGCCCACCTGACCCATCAGGGGTTGTAAGCTGGGAATCGCTGTGACTGCACGTCTTCTTAAGCAGTATCAGAGATGAGACCGTTAAGCACCCAAGTCCCGGGGCTTCCTTGTTGGAGGCCGTCAAGTCAAGTATGACTCATAGTAACCCGTTGAACAACAGATCTGAGCCCTGTCCTGTCCTGTGCCGTCCTCACAATCTCTGACGGACTGGAGCTGATTGCTGCAATCGCTGGGTCATTCCATCTTGTTGAGGGTCCTCCTCTCTCTGACCGACCATCCACCTTTCCAATTTTGGTGTCCCTCTCTGAGGAGTCGCCTCTACTAACAACATCCCCAGAGTGTGAGAGAGGAAGCTTTTGACATCCCTGCCTCCAAGAGGCACTCTGGCTGCATTTTCTCCAAGACCTATTTGTTTATACTTTTGACAGTTCATAAAATATTCAGTACTCTTCTCCAACACCACAGCTCAAAGTATCTTTTTTTTTTTTTTCTTCCTTACTCATCGTCCAGTTTTCGGAGGCATAGCAAGTGATCAAAAAGACCTTGGCCCAAGTCAGGTGTATCTTATTCTTCAAACTGACATCATTGCTCCTCAGTAATTTGGAGAGGTCCCTGACAGCTGACTTTCCCGGTGCAGCACATCTCCCAATCTCCTGACTGCTGGTACGAGGGACTTCCTAGAACTCCTTTTCTGACACTCAAGTTACTCCTGCCTGGTGCCTGTGTTCACCCACTGCTCTGCAGACCCTGTTCAATGCCAGTTCGGGGTCTCACAGAGACTCCGTAATTCAGGTCAGCTGTCCAGGCTATCCATGCCCAGGCTGCACTCTCTTGCACTGTTTCTGTTCTCTGCATGGCTGTGAGCCTGCCCTGCTTCATGGTACAGATTCTATGGTCCTGTCCACCCACCGACTCTCTCTGAAGAGTCCTGGGGGGTGCAAACAGTTGGCACACTCAGCTGCTGGCCAGAGGGCTGGGGGCTAGCGGCCACCTAGAAAGGGCCGGCCATCTGCTTCTGAGACATCAGTCCCCGGAACTCTCTGGGGCAGAGTCCTGCACACACCCACGTGAGCAGCCAGGGGCCTGAGTGGTCAGAGTGCCCTATCCCTGACCCCAGGATGGTCACATCCACTGGACCTCAGCTTTCCTGCCACCTCCCTGCTGACTCACGCCCCAGAGAGATCAATCCTAACCCTCTGCTGGTTTGTGTTTTGTTGTTCTCACCAGACACTTGCTCCCAGCCTTGCATGTCTCCCATGCTAGGTGGATTTGCTGACCTTTGAATCACTTATTTCAGCAGCTTCTCTCAGAGAAGGATGAGGGTGACAGACTGGCCCTTGAGTCCCGCTCTGGGAAAGATTTGTGTGGATGCTGGCAGTTGCACTCTGCCCATCGGGTTCCGAGTGACCACAGGAACCCCAAGCCTCCTTGTTGGCCCTGCCCACCTCACGGCTGTCACTTTTTCTAGCCAGACCTTGATCATAGGGAACAGCGAATAGAGGTGGGACTTGCCATGGCAGTCGGGACCCCTGTCATGTGAGTCCTGGATCCTGTGATACAGAGTCAGTGGCCTTAAGTGTGTGTTTGTCTTATTCTTCTTTTTCTTCCCCTGGTCCAGTGTGTTGCGTTGAACTGTTGTCCCCATGTACATGTCAGCTTAGCTGGACCGTTGGTGTTTGCATATAATGCTATGAAGTAGCAGCTACATAATGCCACTTGGTCATAAAAGGATTAATGTGGGATGATTGCTGTTGTTTTTAGATGCTGTTGCATTGCCTACACCCTGACCTGCACCATCCTCACAACCTCTGATGGGCTCTAGCCTATTATAGCCCATCTAGCTGTATCATGGTTACAGTCACTGTGTCACTCCCTCTCGTCCAGGGTCTTCCTCTCTTGTGCTGACCATCCACCTCTTCAAGCGTAATGTCCTTCCCCAAGTGCCGGCCCCTCCTGACAACATGCTGTTAAGTATGTGAGATGGAGTTCCACCACCTTTGCTTCCGGGGAGCATCCTGGTTTCACTTTCTCTATGATAGACCTGTTTGTTTCTTTCCAGTCGATGGGATCTTTGGTTCTCTTCTCCAGCACCGCAGCTCAAAGGGATCGACTGTTCTTCTGTCACGGGCTGCTTGAGAACAGACTCCGCTGTGTGGGAGGAAGCACAGGGAGAACTCTCCTTAGATGTGAACTTGACACTGTCTCACATACTTTGGACCTGTTCTCAGGAGGTGACAGCCCCTGAATAAAGACAGATGTCATGCTGGTGAGGTGAGGCTCAGCCAGGAAGAGAGAGGGAGGCCTTCAGCACAGTGGCTGCACCTGGGCTCAAACTGATGATGGGGCGGGGAGGAGCATCGGGCTTCAGGCCATCTGATGACAGTGTCTCCTGCCTGGGGGAGGGAGGGTCTCTAAAGGCTGAGTGAGGTGCTGGGTGGAGACGGGTGGAAGGTCGGGCACAGAGCAGGGCTCTGGCGTTTGCTGCAGCTGTGGCACCAGGGAGAAGCTGCAGAAGTGGGAGAGCTCTTAGAGGCCAGGGTTCTCGGCCCCATCACTGGCCACTGGGCTCACTGCTGTGGACACCGTCTCATTCAAGCCTTGACATCCTGTGTGGGCTCTGACCTGCAGCCGCCTCTCTCAGTGTGGAGCTGTGTTCCACAGGCTTTCAGCGGCTGACTCTTCAGAAGGACCTCTGGGTGGACCTCTGGAAGAACCACCCACCTTTTGCTCAGAAGCCAGGCCCATTAGCCTGATGTAGCATCTCATCCATGCTAGGAGATCAGGAAACACACAACATTGGGCAAGTGCACTGTCAGGGACCTCTCCAAATACCTGAGGAGCAATGATGTCAACTTAAAGACTAAGGTGCGACCCGATCCAGGACATGGTCTTTTCAGTCACTGCTGTGCCTCTGAGAGCTGGACAGTGACTAAGGATGACAGAAGAATTGGTGCTTTCGAGCTGTGGTGTTGGAGAAGAGAGCTCAATATCCATCAACTATCAAAAGAACAGATAGGTTTTAAAGACGGTGCAGCCAGAGTGCTCCTTGCAGCAAGGATGATAAAACTTCATCTCACATACCTTAGGCATGCTGCTGGGAGAGGCTGTTCCCTGGAGAGGGAAATCGTGCATGGAAAGGTTGAGGGGTCAGTGAAAGATTAGAAGACCCTCAATGAAGTGGATTGACCGTGACAGCTGCAGTGGACTCACGTGTGTCAGAGATGGTGAGAATGGCACAGGACAGGATGGGGTTCCCATCAGTTGTTACAGGGTCACTGTGAGTTGTACGTGATGGTACCTAACAACAACAGTTCTTTAATCCTCTGTACCAGCAGCTTATCTGCGTGGATGAGGGCATGAGAACTCTGTCCCCATCATGGACGCACAGGAGTCAGAGCCGGATGCCGAGCCCAGGGGCCAGGCTCCAGGACCCCCACCTTCTACCTCTGCACACACTTCCTCTGGGATGAAGTCTCTCAGTCTTTAGAGGTGAAACTCTACTTGGAGTATGAGTCCCTGGGGGGTGCAGATGGCTAATGCATTCTCTGTTAACAAAAGTTTGGAGTTGAAGTCTAAGTGGAAAATTCTTGAAAAAAGGCCCGAGAGTGTACTTCTGAAAAAAAAGTTTTAAAAACCAGCCATCAGAACTCTGGAATATCATTTGGCTGATTCACGGGCAGCCGCGCGAGCTGTGCGCCGGTGAGTGGCAGTTGGCTGATTTGAACAGCCACAGTAAAGATCTCAAGAGTCTGTCTCTTTCTCTCTCACCTTCCCCCCGCCCCATCTGCTTCTGTCCAGTGTTGCTCCTTAAAATGCTTATATCAGCAAATTATTCTGCAAAGGCAATCCTGCCGTGTATTTTTACATACGAAGAGTTCTAGAGACGCTGATAAAATGGTAAAAGAAAATAAATGTGGGCTGTCATAGGATTTGGCAGTGTTGCAAGTTAAAATGAATCTGTCCCCAGCCCTGAGTTATTATCATCAGCACCCTGTTTTATTGCCGCATTAATCACCAAGCATACTGTGAGGTATTAATGGAGTTAATTGTTTTTATAAACGGAATTAAGTGGCAGTGTGAGCGCCTGGTGACTGACCCACAACACCGCATGCTTAGAGTGTGGAGGAGCAGGTCAGCGCTCCCCCGGGCCTTGAGAAGACGCGCTTCTTCCAGATGCCACCTTGACATCATCTGTCCTCTTTGTACTTAGTCTGCGTATCTTTCTCCTTTTAGTGAGTTTAGAGATCACATCGGTGAGTTATTAAAGTTTTATGCCTGGAATGTTGAATGGAATCGTTCCATTTCCGAGCAGACACATGAATCCATTTCTGATTGGCACAGGAGGAGAGAGGGGTTGATGGGGGGAGCCTGGGCCGTGTGAATGGTAACACAGTTGGCTGCTAACTTAGAGGTGAGAGGTTCAAATCCACCCAGAGGCACCTTGGGTGAATAGACTAGAAGTTGGCTTCCAAGATCTCACTCTCTAACTCACTCACTGCTGTTGAATCGGGACCGACCCATGAAGACCCTCTAGCAAGTTTTCAGAGCCTCGCAATCACACAGGAAGAGACTGCTCATCTTTCTCCCACAGAGCTGGTGGTGGATTCAAACCGCCTGCCTTTGGGTTGGCCAAGCAGCCCCTTACCCGCTGCTGTTGTTGTTTATTGTTGAGTCAGAGGCGACCCAGCGCTGACCCTCTAGCACAGCTTTGGGTTGGCACGGCAGTTCCTAGCCTCTGAGCTGCCGGAGTGCACTTACCCACTAGGCCGTTGAGAATCACCTGGAGCTCCTCCCACCGGCACAGGGTCAGTGTAAGAGTCGGCTCAGTGGCAGCTAAAACAATTTTAGAGAAATGCTTATATGCACACCCATGTTTATTGTGGCTTTGTTCACAATAGCAGAGAGTTGGAAACAACCTAAGGGCGCATCAACAAACGAATGGATAGAGAAGCTGTGGTATATTCACACAATGGAATTCTATGCTGCTTTGAAAAACAGGGAACTCATGAGATACTATTCAAAATCGGTGACCCTGGAGGACATTATGCTGAGTGAAATATCTCAGTCACAAAAGGACAAATAATACATAGTGCCATTGTTGTTAAAATGAGACTGGCATTAGGGTTGGGGTGAGACTGAGAAAAAAATTGGTAAATTATGTATGCTGCTTTGAAACAGATGAGGGAGAAAACAGTTTATAAGCAATATATGATTCGGTATTATGGTTATGTCATGAGTCCAGAATGAAGGCTGCATAGTGGCGTGTTCTCAGGGCAGGGGATTGTAAAACAATGAAAGACTTTTTCTTTTACTTTTCAAAGAGAAGAGGGAACTTGGGGGGAGGGGTGGGCAGGGAGAAAAAGGCAATAATGAATGAATGGAAATCCAAAATTTCTGTACATTAAAATTATTTTTAAAAAAATGCTTACTTAGCAGGACAGCGATTCCAGGATCCTCCGTGGCTAACAACTCCTGGTCCAAATGGAACATTATTTGAACATGTTGTTGTTGTTGCTGTTATGTGCCGTCAAGTCGCTTGCGACTCATAGCGACCCTATGTACAACAGCCCTAAACTCTGCTCTGTCCTGTGCCAATCGCACTGTCTCTGACACTCCCATCCCTATT
>NW_006399875.1:6962235-6972481 GCF_000299155.1 Elephantulus edwardii | reverse complement strand
TCCAGGACGAATCTGTTTGTTTTCCTAACAGTCCATGGTACTCTCAATACTCTTCTCCAGCACCACAGCTCAAAGGCATCAATTCTCCTTCTATCCTCCTGTGTTGCTTGTTATTGTTGTTGTAGTGAGGTGTGCCACTGAATTGGAACTGACTCATAGCGAACCTTCCAGAGGGTTGTCAGAGGCAGGAAACCTCTCCTCCTGCAGAGCTGCTGGTGGATTTGAACCATGTGCCTTTGGGATTGCAGCACTGCTTCTTACCACTGCAGGATTTTAGTTTTCATTTCTCTGTCCCATAGTATAGCCGACTATAAATTCTGAAAAGTCTTCATTTAAAAAGAAAAATAAAAGTTTCACTCAAAGTATAGTACAAAAAAAGGCAAGCTTGGAGCCATTCTGGATCAGTTTTTTGTTGTTTTTTTTTTTTTAATTTCTTTGTTTAGAATCTAAGATCAAAGTGAGGGCCATCGGGTCAGAACCAAAGATGGAAATGAAAGGGCAAGCAGGAGGCTGAAGCCTGGAGGCTCAGGGGGTGGGAGAGGCCTGGGGTCCCGGCGTGAATGTGGTGCTCAGAGGTGAAATCTGTGGGGGGCACTAGGACAGTCTGGGCGCCAGCCAGGGAGTGGCTGGGGAGCTGCCTGTCTGTGTTGAGGGCTTGCTCTTAGGAGGGTGTGGAGTTTAAATTGACACCGTGTGGTCTGGAAGCTTCTATTCTGAGAAGTTTGGCATAAAAATTACTCCAGAACGGGGAGAAGTATTTCCAGTGCCTCTTCAAAGGGACTACCTCACCCCAGCCCCATAGAGGCTGGCCTTGCTGAAGACAAACTCTGTGTCAGTCACCCACGGCCCACAGAAACACAGCTCAGACACCCCACACGAGATCAGGGGTCCACAGACAGCACACTGCAGGTCAGCCTCCAAGCTCGCACAGCAGAACAACCACAGGCTTTGTTTTCCGTCTCCTTTTTCCAGAGGTGTGGTGGGCTGCATCCGCTGGGAGAGAGTAGTTCAAAGGAAAATAAAAACCTGGAAGTGCCAGATCCAGTATCTGTGTTTTGTCAGAGCTCAGAGCTTCACAGGCCAAAACAAAGATGGGACAGAGAATCGTCCCATAACATGAGCGGTCAGCGGTAGGTGCCATCTCGTAGGTCCTTGACCTACACAGCAACCCCCGTGTTAGAGTAGAACTGCTCTACAGGTCATTTGTTTTGTTGACAGTTTAATTCATAGGATTTTCTAGGCTGTGAATTTTGCCAGAGTTCTGGTTACCTAGTGGTAAGAAACTGCGCTGTAATCCCAGAGGCATGCAGTTCGAATCCACCAGCTAATCCATGGGCAAAGTATAGGAAGTCTCCTCCCATGTAATCTACTGCCTCTGAAAACGCGCTGGAGGGTCAGCTGGGAGTCACTTCTGACTTGAAGGTGCTAAACAACAATGGCAGCAAATCACGAGGCCTTTCTCCCTTGGAGCTGTTGGGTAGGTTTGAACCTCAAACCTTCACGTTAGCAGGTAATCACTTTAAAAAAAACAAAAAAAGACTCTACCAGGACTCCTTTGCATAATCAATAGAACATAAGCCATCATCATATTTTCTGCTTTCAACCAAGATCCATCTGATAGCAGTGAGATTGCTCATGCAATGGCCTCCTGAATCCATGTTGGATTTCTGGAAGTCCTCTGTCAATGTACTATTCTAGCCATTTTTTAATAATCTTCAGGAAGATTTCATTTCATGTGATATTAACAATGTCGCTCAATAATTTCCAGTCTGTTGAGTCATTCTTCTGTTGTTGTTTGTTGTCATGTGCCATTGATTTGCCTGCGGCCTGTAACGACCCTGTGTACAGCAGCTCTGAACCCTGCCCTGTCCTGAGTCAGTCTCACCAATTGCAACCCCCATTGCCTAAGTTACTGTATCCATCAATCTCATCTGAGGATTTCCTCTCCTGCGCTGTCCTTCCAACCATGATGTCCTTTTCCAGGGACTGGTGCCTCTGGCCACATGCCCAAAGTATGTGAGATAAAGCTTCAAAAACCTAGCCTCCAAGGAGAAACTTGTTTTCACTCTCTTCCAGGAAAGACCCATTTGTTTTCTTGGTGGTCCATGATTTGTTCAAGACTCTTCTGCAGCACCACAACTCAAAAGGCATCAATTCTTCTTCTGTCATCCTTAACTGTTGTCTAGTTCTCTGATGCATAGGAAGTAATTGAGAGGACCATGGCCTGGATCAGGTGCACCTTAGTCTCTAAACTAACATTGTTAGTTTGATCACCCTTCTGTGTGGAAACAAATACAGATCTCTCAGAGTTAGTTGACCAAGTAACTGTCTACCGCATTTGTTGACAGAGACTGGTGAGCACTGCCAGGGGTGCATCTGTTTCCTGAAACCACTCAGAAGTTAGCATCCCATCAGGCCCTGAGGCTTTATATTTTGCCATTGTCTTCAGAGAAGCGTAAATGTCTTCCTTCAGTTACCGGTGTTTCTTGGTCATACGATTCTTCCTGAAGTGATTCTTTTTGTTAGACTGCCTCTGTGTATTCCTTCCATCTTTTGATGCCTCCTGCACCATTCACGATGTTGTCCATAGAGTTGCAACCTAGGGCTTGATTTGCTCTTCAGTTCTTTCACCTTGAGAAATGCCTCGCCTCTTCTTCCCATTTGATTTTCTAACTTTCTTGATAACACCTTGCTTGTCTTCTCAAGCTGCCCTTTGGCATTTTCTAGTCAACTTTCTTACTGCATTTCTTCCCCTTGTTTTGACTTCTTTTCATTGCAGTGCACCTGTCAAAATCGTCTCTGTCATTCATTTAGGTCTTTTCTGCCTGCCCTGCCTTTGTAATGGCCTTTTGCTTTCTTCATGGATGATTGCATATGTCGTCATTCTACATCTGAGGTTTGGGTCATTAGTCTTCAGTGTATCAAATGTATTCTTAAGATGGTTTGTGGGGAGCTCAGGGGAGCTCTGGTGGCCTAGTGGTAAGGAGCTGCAACTACAATCCCAGAGGCACACGGTTCGAATCCACCAGATGCTCTGCCGGGAAAAGGAGGGACAATCTGCTCCTGTATCAGTCAGATCTGATTTGACGGTACACACACACAAAAATAAAAATTTAAGAAAAGGGTTTTTTAATTTTTTTTTTTAAAGTGGTTTGTAAATTCGGTTGGAATACGGTCAAGGTCCTATTTTGGTTCTCATGGACTTGTTTCCATTTTCTTCACCTTCAGTTTGAATTTGAATGTGAGCAGTTGTTAGTCTGCTCTGCAGTCAGCCCCAGGCCTGGTTTGGACTGTTGATAATGTTCTTTAACATTAATTCCACAGATGTAGTTAGTCTGATTCCTGCTTAATTTGTCACGTGAAATCCATGTGCCGTGAGAGTAGGCACTGTATATATGGGGCTTGTTGGAGTTTTTTAAAAGTGTTTGCAATGAATGAATCATTCATTGTACAAAATTCTAGGCTCACTTTCTTACTTTCTAAATACTGGTCGACGGGTTGTTACCTTGTGTTTTCTTGGTTATGTAAAAGCATTGATTGTCTGAGTCTTAAAAATTATGGCTAACGTTGAGGAGAATGGGAATCCCAGAGCACTTCATTGTACTCATATGAAATCTCTACATAGACAAAGAGGTAACTGCCCAGACAAAACAAGGGAACATTTCATGCTTTAAAATGAGGAAAGATGTGTGTCAGGGTTGTATCCTTTCTTTATACATATTCAGTCTGTGTGCTGAGCAAATCATTCCAGAAGCTAAACTGTGTGGAAAAAGAATGTGGCATCAGGATTGGAGGGAGACTCGTTAACAACTTTTAATATGGGGATGACACAACTTTCCTTGGAGAAAGTGAAGATTTGCAGTACTTGATGCAGAAGATCAAAGACTACAGCCTTCGATATGAGTTAGATCTCAACATCAAAAAGTAAAAGAAATCCTCACCATTTGACCAATAAGCAACATTTTGATAGATGGAGAAAAGATTGAGATTGTCAGTGATTTTCTTTTTAGGAAGAACCAGTCTTTAGAGACAGACATCGTGTTGGAAAATGTCCAAGGTCAGCAAAATAGAAGACGGCCCTTAACGAGACGGAATGACACAGTGAGTGCTACAGTGGGCTGCGTGTTACAGAGATCAGGACGATTGCACAGCATAGGACGGGTTCACATCTGTTCTTGGGGTCACTGTGAGTCTTAGTCAGCTTGATAGGACCAAACAGCAGCATGGCTTGGTGGTAAGGAGTTGTACTGGCAGCCCAAAGGCAAGCAGTTTGAACCCACCAGCTGCCCTGTGGGAGAATGGCAGGGAGTCTCCTCCAGACCACTTCACTGCCTCTGAAAACGTGCCGGAAGGTCGGCTATGAGTTAGTTCTGACTTGATGTTACACAACAACAAGCAGATACACAACTGTAAGACAAGTACACAAGAACAAAAATACTGAGAAGGGGAAAGGATTGAGAACATAGTAAAGAAAAAGACCATGTCAAAAAATAGACCACGTAAACAACTATTGAGATATCATCTCACCCCAGTCAGAATAGCAAAATTTAACAGAACAGCAAGCAACAAATGCTGGCGAGGTTGTGGAGAAACTGAGACCCTTATTCACTGTTGGTGGGAGTGTAAAAATGGTGCAACCACTGTGGAAGGCTTTATGGCCCTTTCTCAAAAAGTTGCAGATAGATACCATTTGACCCAGCAATTCCACTACTGGGAATTTACCCCAAAGAGACCATAACTGACATCCAAGCAGATATATGCACACCCATGCTTATTGCGGCTTTGTTCGCAATAGCAAAGAGCTGGAAACAACCCAAGTGCCCATTAACAAACAAGTAGATAGAGAAGCTCTGGTATATTCACACAATAGAATACTATACAGCATTGAAAAACAAGGAACTCATGAAATACTCAAAATGGGTGACCTTGGAGGACATTACGTGAGTGAAATATCTCAGTCACAAAAGGACAAATACTGCATAGGGCCACTGTTATAAAACAGAACTGACATTGGGGTTGAGGGAAGGCAGAGAAGGAGGGGAGGAATGATGTATACTGCAGTGAAACAGATGAGGGAGAGAACTGTTTAAAAGGGATATGTGGTTGTGTATTACTGTCATGACAGGAGTCCAGAATGAAGGCTGCATAGTGGAGTGGACTTGGGGGAGGGATTGCATAACCATGAAAAAGTTTGTCTTTTACTTTTCAAGAAGAGTGAACAGGGTGGGGAGGGGAGGGAGAAAAGTGCAACAATAAATGACTAGAAGCCCTAAGTCTCTGTAAACTTTCATTCAAATGAATAATAAAAAAATAGACTACATAAATTTGAAGAAAAAGTTTAGATATGAAAAAAATTGTTAGATGATGTTGAGCACCACTTACAGAGAGCCAGTAAGTCATGGCCACCTGCCCCGTGCCTTCCCGACCATCTGCACTGTGCTCACACCCATGGTCATGGTCATGGTCATGGTCACAGTCACGGTGGCATCATCTAGCTCAGGGTCTCCCTCTCCTTTCCTTTTCTCTCCCTTTCCGGTCATGAAGTCTTTTTCCAAGGACTGGCCCCTCCTGAGAGCTCTGGTGGCCTAGTAGATAAGGAGTTGTGCTACTAACTAAAAGTAGGCAGTTCAAATCCACCAGCTTCTCCGTGGGAGAAAGCTGGACACTCTCCTTCCGTGTAACTTACAGCCCATGAAAACCTTCTGGAGGGTCAGCTAAGGGTTGTTCTGACCAAATGACAACATACCCAAAACATGTGAGACAAAATTACAATATCTTTGTTTCTAAGGAGCACTCTGGTGGCGGTTTCTCTTGGACATATTTATTTTTCTTTTGGCAGGCCTTGATATATTGAGTACTCTCTTAAAAGACCTAATTCACAACTTTGAGGTGCATAGAAAGCTATTGAAAATATCAAAGTGTGGATTGGGCACACCTTAGTCTTAAAACTGACATCCTTGCTCTTTAGCATGTTAATGAAGTCCCTACCAGCAGATTTTCTCTGTGTAACTTGTTTGAGTTTGTTAAAATTAATGGAGTAAACTGAAAACAACAGATGTCGTTCCAGATATGCTAATTGGTCTCTCTGCCTAGAGCAGCAGAGGAAGAAGGCAAGTCAGGACAAAGAAGAGACCATGGAATGTATAACTAATTGCCTCCTTGAACAACTGCTGCTTTCACTATAAGACCAGAAGAACTGGATGGTACCTTTACTAAACCTTTTTATCAGAGCCAATAGCAGAATCGTGATCAAAAGAGAACTTCAGAATATAATGTAAAATGCTAAGGGACTTGCAGTAATTTCTTAACACCATGGTGATTGATTGAACCCCTGAAACTATTGTTGTTATGTGCCATCAAGTTGCCTCTGACTACAGGTGATACTGTGTACAACAGCTCTGAAGCCTGCCCTCTCCTGAGCCAGTGTCACTGACTCTTGACACACCTAATCCCATTGTCCCTGTTCATGTATCAATCCATCTCATTCGGGGTCTTCCTCTCCTGAACTGTTCTTCACGTTTCCAAGAATGATGTCCTTCTCCAAGGACTGGTCCCTCCTGGCCACATGCTCAAAATGTAAAATGGAGCTTCAGAGTCCTGGCCTCCAAGGAGAAACTTGGTTTCATTCCAAAACAGACCTATTTGTTCTCTTGGCAGTCCATGGTATGTTCTCCCATACTATAGCTCAAAGTCATCAATTTTCCTGCCATTTTTAGTCATTGTCCAGCTCTCTAGTGCATGGGATATAATTGTGAAGACCATGGCCTAGATCAGGCACACCTTGGTCTCTAGACTGATGTCATTGCTCCTCAGCATTCTGGAGAGGACCCTTAAACCAAAATTATTCCCTGAAATCTTCTTACAAGTAAGCAGTAAACTGCTTAAAAAAAAAGGTCTGCCTTGAGCATTAACTCATTTAAGAACTGTCCGTACAGATCAAGTTGCTAACAGCTCCGGTGGCCTGTTTAGTGGGAGGAAGCTGTGCTACAGTCCAAAAAACACAGTTCAAATCCACCAGCCGCCCCGCAGGAGAAGGGTTGAGCAGTCTCCTCCTGTGCGATTTACTGCCTCTGAAAATCCACTGGAGATTCAACTGTGGATCACTTCCAACTCAGCACATGACAGTAACAGCTCCAGAGATTAGACTGTAGGAGCCAGTGAGTTTACGTGCCTGGCAGAAGAACATCTCGAACCCGCGCATCATTTCTGTGGACAGATGAACAAGAGATTGCAGAATGAAAACCGCATGGTGAGGTCCAGCTCTGGAACCCGGGGGTTTGACGGTGTAGGGGTGCATCTTGATGGCAGCCAACAACAGGGACAGTGCAGAGGCAGGACGTAGACTGAAGCTCCCTGCAGAAGGGTGAGGACGGCCAGTGCCTGCTCGTAGGTAGGAGCCTTTCATAGCGGTGAAGAAATGTTCTAAAATTGATGGTGGTGACCACTGGACAGTGCTGTGAGTGCATTTGAGACCAGTGGATTGTACCCTTCAAATATATTAATTGTGTGTTAATTATATGTATTAAAAGGAGCCTTTAATAAACAACAGGCCTCTCTGGTGGGCTAGTGGGTAGGGAGTTGTACTTTTTCCCTTTCATTTAATTTTTTATTATTATTAATTTTAATGAAAGTTTACAGAGACTTTGGATTTCCATTCATTCATTGTTGCACTTTTCTCCCTGTCCACCCCCTCCCCTCAATTCACTCTTCTCTTTGAAAAGTAAAAGAAAAATTCTTTCATTGTTAGACAATCCCTCCCCCTCCAAGTCCACTCTACTATGCAGCCTTCATTCTGGACTCCTGTCATGACAATAATAACCAATCATATATCCCTTTTAAACAGTTCTCTCCGTCATCTGTTTCAATGCAGTATACCTAATTTATCCCATCTTTATAACCCAAAGGATGCATCTCTCTGTTGGTTCGAATCCATCAGCAGGAAAGAGATAGGCAGTCTCCTCCCATGTGACTTACTGCCCTGGAAACCCAGCGAGGGGCAGCTGCGAGTCGGTTCTGGCTTGACAGTAGTCAGGTTTTTAATTCAACGGCAGAGTTAGCATCTGCCCGCTCTCATTGGACACAGCCCTGATTGCACAGTGGTTGAACACTTGGCTGCTGGCCAAAAGGTGGTTGTTTGGGACCCGCCAGCAGTGCTGGAGGGCAAAGGCTGACTCCACCAGCAGCTTTCCAGGAGAAGGATGGGCCGTCTCCTTCTGTGCAGTTTCCAGACTCTGAAAGCCCACTGGAAGGTCAGTTTAGAATTCACAGCAGCGGGTTGTGTTTTTGAGTTTTGTTGTTAATGCCGAGAGTGTGAGGACACCCGCGGGTCAGGCGTGTTTCGTTCCGTCATTCACAGAGTCCCTGAGTATCCGAGCTGGCCTGCAGCCCCCAAAACCTTTAGGGGAACAGACTGAGGAGGTCGGTAGGACGTGGTCCACATCCATCAGCCGTAGCTTTGCAGGGGACAGGTGGACCATCCTCTCCTGGGTGAGAAACAGCTTCTGGAACCTGAAGGAGTGTGAGCTGCAGTCAGCAGTGAGGTGGGAGTGTTCTTCCTTCCTGTGCATCTTCTGACATATTCACACTGGCCACCTTCCCGTTAGCATCTGAACGCTTAACTACTGACCCACCAGAACTCTTTTCTCTTAAAGTTTTCCACCTTGAACACCGGGGAAGCCGTGGCCTGTCCTCTGGGGAACCCTGGAGGAGCTGTGCCTCATCCTCTGGGGGAGCCCTGGGGAAACTGTGCCCCATCCTGTGGGGTAGCCCTGGGGAAGCCATGCCCTGTCCTCTGGGGGAGCCCTGGGGAAACTGTGCCCTGTCCTCTGGGGTAGCCCTGGGGAAGCCATTCCCTGTCCTGTGGGGGAGCCCTGGAAGAACTAGGCCCCTTCCTTAGGGGTGCTGTGCCCCCTCCTGTAGGGGAACTCTGAGGAGCCATGCTCCATCCTTTGGGGGAGCCGTGCCCCATCCTGTTGGGGATCTCTGGGGGAGCTGGGCCCCATCCTGTGGGGGAGCCGTCACCCATCCTCTGGGGTGGAGCTGGGTCCCATCCTGTGGGGGAGTCCTGGAGGAGCTGTGTCCCATGCTGTGACCTGTCTGGGAGCTGGGCCCCGTCCTTTGGGGGAGCCATGTCCCATCCTGTGGGGCCTGTGAGTTGGAATCACCTCACTTGTGATTTTCCTAACAGCTCTCACTAGGGTTCCTGTGGACACAGAGTCGCATGTTGCTCCCTGACTAGGCTTAGTAGCCATCTGACACGATGTCACCTGTAACTGTCACTGCCGGGTAATGCATCTTCGCCGCCTGGGAAACCGTCACGGGGCAGGACCTGAGTGGATGCTGTTGTGTCCAGTGTCGCCTCTGCACTTGCTTTATGCTTTGTTGTTTGTTGCACTGCTGATCCCGAGACATATTTGACCAAGAGCCTTGGGACATTCCCCAGAGATCAGGAGCAAGAGGCCAGCGGTCTCCTCCGAACCTCGCTGACCTTCTGTACTTAATGATTGCAGGCTGCCTGGACAGACGTGCACACAGGGACGCTGTGTGGTCGGGGATGCTGTGTGCAGAAGGCCCTGCCATTTATTCTGATGGGCATGTTACTGTCCCCGGGTTAATCGTGACCCTCTCGTTTCTGTTTCAGTGAAAGCTGGCGGAATGCGAATTGTGCAGAAACACCCGCACACCGTGGACAGCAAAGACGAGAAGGACAAGGATGACCAGGAGTGGGAGAGCCCCAGGTGGGAGTCACTGCGACGTGGGAGCCCAGCTGGGTTAAATGTACACACACTTCACAAAGGCCGAGTGTGAGCGGCAGCGCTTGCAGCCTGTGCTGTGATGGGAACCTGGGGTCTTAGCCCACTCAGTCAGGTGGAGAGGTAGAGAAGACCCCTTCCTGACTTGACCCTCTGGCCCACCTTGTCCCACAGGCCCACTTTGTACCTCAGCCTCAGCCCATTTCTCCCCACCTTGCTTCAGCTTACCCTGGAGAACCACCCTGTACCCCACCTCACCCCACCTCACTCTCGAGGTTCACACTGCACCCCACCTCATACCCTCACCCCCACCTCAGCCCAGAGGCTCACACCACCCACCCCACCTCACTCTCGAGGTTCACACTGCACCCCACCTCGTACCCTCACCTCCACCTCAGTCCAGAGGCCCACGCCACACCCCACCTCACTCTCGAGGTTCACACTGCACCCCACCTCATACCCTCACCTCCACCTCAGCCCAGAGGCTCACACCA
>NW_006399875.1:6960575-6961620 GCF_000299155.1 Elephantulus edwardii | reverse complement strand
CTTAGCCCAGAGGCCCACACCACACCCCACCTCACTCTCGAGGTTTACACTGCACCCCACCTTGTACCCTCACCTCCACCTCAGCCCAGAGGCCCACACTCTACCCCGCCTCATCCTGTCTCACCGCGGGATCCACACTGCCCTCCCACCTCACCCCACTGCTCCCCCTGCCAGCTCCCTGCAGCCTGGCCTCCCGCCCGCAGTACCAGGCAGATTGTAGACACCGCCCGCTGTACCTGTTCCGTGTCTCTACCTGCTCCGTGTCCCCAGGGTTCAGCCTGGAAGGAGCAGTTGTCCTAAGCGAATCCAGCAGTTCCCTGCAGCCCCCATGTTTTCTGATGGTGCACAGCTGCCACCAGTCCCCTCAGCTGAGGCTCCCAGAGTGGAAACAGCCACAGAGGCCTTGCACACGGCGACCTGGGTTCTGTGTCTCTCAGGAGGAGCTTGTACTGACAGTCGGAGTGGGAGCAGGAAGTGGACAATGTGTATGTGTGTGTGTGTGTGTGTGTCTGTGGTGTGGGTGTGGCACTGCATCTACCCTTAGGCTGTAGGGTTGGCGTCACTTGGACACTTTGGAAACTCTGGCTGGTGGGCAAACAGACAGAGAACTCCCTTGTTTAGAAAGCTTCACAAGCGTCCATGAACTTCGGAATCAGCCCACTCTAGATTCGATGGGCGTCTTCCACACCAGGGCCTGGGTGTCCTCTGTGGACTCTCCGCCCCCACACCCACCTCCTGAGAAACTCTTCACTCTGAGAGTTCCCTTCTCTGATTTCACACCTGCTCACAAAATCCTGATCTTAAGTGTGGTTCAGGAACCTAACACCCAGCCGCTTCCTTCAGTCTTGTGATCTACAGACCCACTGTGCATGCATGCCTCTCTGAGCTTCTCCACTTACCTTGTCTTTAGCAGTGGCTTGGCCAGAGGGGGAGAGAAAATGTGGAAAAGAAGAAGTGTAGAAGGAGAGGGGGGGTGTGGAGGGAGAGAGGAGAGGATGTGTGGAAAAGAAGTGTGGAAGGGGAGGGGAGGTGTGTGGAAGAGGAG
>NW_006399875.1:6948695-6959809 GCF_000299155.1 Elephantulus edwardii | reverse complement strand
GGAGGTGTGGAGGGGAAGAGGAGGTGTGTGGGGGAAGGAGGTGTTGGAGGGGGAGAGAAAGTGTGGAAGGGGAGGTGAGGTGTGTGGAGTGGGAGAGGAGGTGTAGAGGGGGCGGGGAGGTGGTGGGCAGGGGAAAGAGGCACGGAGGAGGTGGAGGTGATTGGGTAGCCCGTGTTTGCTCTGGTTTACAGAGTAGGGAATTGAACCCGTGTCATTCACCTTGCAGGACAGTGAAGCAGGGATGCAAACCTGGGTCTCATATTGTCCAGAGCCAGCCAGCCTTCCCAAAGGGTGTGACCCCAAGTGCATGAGCCCCTTAACACAGTCTGGGACTGTGCCTGGTCACTGTGTGGGTCTGATGCCTTTCTGATTGCTGGGGGCTCTTTTCTGCGAGGCCTCCTGTTGTGTGGATTACTGTGCAGGCAGTTAAAGGGAGAACACATTTGGGGACGGGCCTTAAAGGTGATTATTACGAGGTCAGCGAAGTGAAGATTCAGCCCCAAGTCTGGTCTTTAAAGAAAGGTTCCTGTAGGTGCTGTCAAGGTCACCGACGCATATTGACCCAGTCAGTGTGTGGAAACACTGAAACCCCCAGATCAGGGCCGACCCCACAGTCTGCTCTGCTTGTGTGGTTACTGTCAGTCCATCTCGAGGTGCTCAGTCACCTCTGACCCTCTCCCTTACCAAGCGTGACGTCTTCCTCCGGGGGCTGGCCCCTCCTGACGCCTTGCCCAGAGTATGTGGGACGAAATCCTCCCCTTCTTGCTCTAAGGAGCACCCCGGCTGCACTTCCTCTAGGAGACATCTGTCTGTCCTTCTGGCAGTCCGTTGTATATTCAGTAGTTTGGAAAACTCTCCATTTTTGTTTGGTCTTCCTAATTATTGGCCAGTCTTCATGCCCATGTGAAGCATTGGGGAGCACAGTAACGATTGTAGGAGGAAAGACCTTGCAGTCTCCTTGTGAAAAATCAGCCAGTGACGATTGGGGGGGTCCCTCTGATCCAGATGTGATCACCTGTTGTCGTGAATCTGAGCTAGCGTGACAGCAACAGTACCAGTTTCAGGGAAAGAAAATCATGCAGCCGCCATGGAGCGGCCTTCCCGCGGTCCTGAGCGCCTGGGTGGTACAAGTGATTAACTTGTTTGGCTACCGACTGCACAGTTGTAGGTTCAAATCCACCCAAAGCCTGACAATCTACTTCTTAAAAAGTATCCAACCCTCAAGGACAGCTAGTGCCTAGGACCGCTCCTGGGAGAGTAGGAGGGTAACTGAGGGGTGGGAGGGCGTGGAGAGAGAGAAAGGGACTGTGCAGACAGTGAACGCTGTAGAGGGCCAGACAAGAGAGGCTCAGCCTGGGAAGGATGAGTAAAGGACAGTGTGGCCACTGCAGTTGGCAGATAAGAACAGGATACGTACAACTGTTCAAAAGACGCGGGGGAGGGAGCAGGGGGGCAAAAGGAGAGGAGATCCACTAGGACGTGATAAAAATGCATTTGTATAGGGTCGAATTTTGTCTCTGAGCACCTTGTAAAGAAACATTAAATATCCAGAGAGTTCTTGAATCCAGGTGTTCCTATGGGAGGGATGAAGGATTAGCCAAAGCCCAGTGGGAATTTGTTACATCAGCGAGTCAGAACCAACCCATACCTGACGCTCCGGTGGGTTTTCAGAGGCTGTAAATCCCACGGGAGGAAATTCCTCATCTCTCTCCCACGAGGCAGCCAGTGGATTCAAACCCTGTACCTTAGTGTTGGCAGCACAATTCCTTACCACTAAGCCACCAGAGCTCCCTGGGACTCGATGGGATGGGGTGATAGAAGACATGGAACAATTATAAATAGATAAAACACAATATACATGAACGGAACACTTGAGTGCGTATGAATGATTGTATGCAAACCAATTTAAAAATAAAAGAAATACAGCTCGGCGTGCAGTGGACTTGTGCACTTGGCCAGGCACACATCACGGGCGGGCAAGTCAAGGGCCAGTGAGAGGCTGCTGGCTGACATAGCAGAAGAAATGCAATCCTGATGAAAGAACTGAATCTAAATTGTTTCTGATCCCTAATTGTAACCTGGTACTTCCCTAATAAACCCCATAATCATGTTTTTAAAAAATAAATAAATAAAGGCGCAAACAAAAACAGCCAGCCCTTGGAAGCCCCGTGGTGTGCAGATGGACTCTTGAGTTGGAGGGAGGTCTCGGCACCCTCTTGTCGTCTGTCTGTGGTCTTCATGTCAGATGATACATGAGATACGTAGGGAATTTAGAGACTTTCTCACCTTCAATACGGATCACATCTGAGCATCAGGAAAACAGTCCTCACCGCTGGTCAACATCATGATAGGTGGAGAAGAGATTGAAGTTGTCAGCGGTTTCATTTTGCTTGGATGCTCAATCAGTACACATGGCAGCAGCAGATAAGAAATGAAAAGGCGCGTCGCGTCGAGAAGACCTCTGTCAGGGAATCTCTCCAGAGAGCTATGTAACGAGGCTGTCAGTTTCTAGACCAAGGTACACCAGATCCAAGCCGTGGTATTTCACCCATGCAACCTGTGCTTCTGAAAGCTGGACAGTGAGAAAGGCGGACTGGAGAAGGATGGACGCTTCTGAATGTGGTGTTGGAGTACTGAGTGTACCGTAGATTGCCGGAAGAACAAAGACACCTGTCGTGGAGGAAGCGGAACCAGAGCGCTCCTCAGAAGCAAGGATGGTGAACCTTCATCTCATGTACTTTGGGCGTGTTTTTAGGAGAGTTTGGTGTTTGTAAAAGGACATCATGCTGGAAAAGGGAGAATCAGAGAAAGAAAGAGCTCCAGCAAGAATTGGCACTGTGACTGTAGCCGTGGGCTCAGGCAAGTCAGAGATGGTGTGGACAGCGCAGGAAAGGACAGGGTGCAGATCTGCTGTTCGTAGGGTTCTGCGCTGTGTGTCAGAGTCAACGGCACCTAACGGGAAGGAGCGACGTTCAGGTCAGACTGTACAAGGCATTTGTATCAGGTCAAATTTTGTCTCTGAGCACTTTGTAAAGAAACATTGAATTTCCAGAGAGTTCTTGAATCTAGGACTGTGGACAGGAGTTGTGTTTATTTCCTTCTCTGGGGAAACCTGGACCACTGCCCTCCTTCACGTGCAGCTCTTTGCTTGTGGAGGAGGAGAGAGAACAGTCAAGTCGATTGGGACACTGCTCTTCACCGACCATGTGTGGAGTAAGGTGCAAAGAGCCACCGCCCTGCCTGGCCTGGTAAGGGATGGTCATTCATGGTCACACTTAGAGAGAAGGACACCACAGCCGGTTAGTTTACTATTGATTTTTCTTCTTTCCAAGAAATGAGATAACAGGATTTTGGAAGGTGAACAATTTAAACAACTCTGCTGTAGGATAAATAATTACAAACAAAAATCCAGCTCTCTGCATTTTACATCTTTTTACTTTGAAGATTTGTTGCCTATAAGCAGACAGAAGCAAACACACACACACACCCCTGTTACATTTTCTCTTTCTCTGTCTCTGTCTCTGTTACTGTCAAGTTTTTAAGGAAGCCTTTGGTCTTACTTTTCTTTGTTGTTCAGTACTATCAAGTCAGAGCCAACTCATAGCAGGCCTTCAGAGGCAGTAGATTGCACGTTGAGTAGATTGCCCCTGTTTCTTCCATAGAGCACCTGGTGGGTTTATTTGATCTGGATTCCTTTGGGTTGGCAGCACAACTCCGTACCACTGAGCCACCAGAGCGCCATGTTTCCTTTAGAACCCAGCATTTCAGAGCAAAAATTGACAATGGGGAGGCCTTGTATAGCACGAGTAAGACTTTTCGTGTGCCTTCAGCTGCCTTAAGAATGAGCTGCTAACTGAAAGACGGGGCAGCTTGAATTCCCCAGCCACTCCTGGGAGAAAGGTGGGCATTGTCCTCCGGTAAACTCTGAGCCCCCGGAACCTGAAGGAGTCGCCGTGGCTCGATGGCCGTGAGCTTGGCCTGCGTTCTGTGAGGTGGCATAGTGCATAACGTCTCGGGCTGTTCACCAGGAGGTCGGTGATTCACATTCTCAGGTACTCCCCAGGAGAAGGATGAGCAGTCCGCTCCCGTGACGATCGGAGGTCAGCCTGAACCGGCCTCGACTAGATGGCAGTGCTGTGCTGGTGATTAGAGTCCAGTCGCCCTCCTGTCCACTTAGGTTGTGTGGAACCTGTCCTCATGCATCAGCTTCTCACTCCGCTGCCCTGAGTGTCACCTGGACACAGCATCTACAGAGTGCGGCCAGTCTGGGTACGGTCAACCATTGCTGTGTGCGTCACACAGCTCCCTCGAGAAGCAAGTGATTGTGTGGTGTGCCATGCAGTAGTTTAGAAGAGTCTCTGTAGAGTCAGTCATTGCCATGCGCATCACCCAGCTTCCTTGAGAAGCGAGTGATTGTATGGTGTACCATGCAGTAGATTAGAGAGAGTCTCCGTAGAGTCAGTCTATTGCCGTGTGTGTCACATAGCTCCTTCGAGAAGTGAGTGATTGTATGGTGTACCATGCAGTAGTTTAGAGAGAGTCTCCGTAGAGTCAGTCTATTGCCGTGTGTGTCACATAGCTCCTTCGAGAAGTGAGTGATTGTATGGTGTACCGTGCAGTAGTTTAAAGAGAGTCTCTGAAGAGTCAGTCATTGCCTTGTGCTGTGTGATGGTTTACATAGAGTTTGTAGAGTCACCCATTGTGGTGTGCTGTCACACAGCTCCCTTTAGAAGCATGCGGGAGTCTGGTGTGCTGTGTGGTAGTTCATGGACATCCTGTAGAGTCAGCCATTGCAGTGTGCTGTTACACAGCTCCCTCTAGAAGCATGTGATTGTCTGGTGCGCTGTGTGGTGTTTATGGACAGCCCGTAGAGTCACCCATTGCCGTGTGCTGTCACACAGCTCCCTCTAGAAGCATGCAGGAGTCTGGTGTGCTGTGTGATAGTTTAAGGACAGCCCATAGCTGTCCCATAGCTCCCTCGAGAAGCGTGTGATTGTCTGGTGCGCTGTGCGGTGTTTATGGACAGCCCGTAGAGTCACCCATTGCCGTGTGCTGTCACACAGCTCCCTCTAGAAGCATGCGGGAGTCTGGTGTGCTGTGTGATAGTTTAAGGACAGCCCATAGCTGTCCCATAGCTCCCTCGAGAAGCGTGTGATTGTCTGGTGCGCTGTGTGGTGTTTATGGAAAGCCAACCATTGCCTTATGCCGTCACACAGCTCCCTCCAGAGGAGTGCTGGAGTCTGGTGCACTGTGTCAATGCTCACATCCTCCGTCACGCACTCCTCCGTGGATTTCTGGATTGATTGGATCATCACAGTTCTTAACTTAAAAACAAACTCATTGCTGTCAAGTCTGTTCCAACACATGGGAGCCTCATGTGTTATGCATAGAGCTGCCCCGTAGGGTTTTCTTAGCTCTATATGGGAGGGAGCTCTGGAGGTCTAGTGGTAAGAAGCTGCACTGAAATCCCAAAGGCACAGGGTTCAAATTCACTCCTCGGGAGAAAGATAGGCATCTGCCATGCGATGTACTGTCTCTGAAAACCCACTGGAAAGTCAGCTATGGGCTAGTTCCAACTTAACAGCACAGAACAAGAATATTTTTTTGAATTATTGCACCAGACCTGCCTTTGATGATTCCAGGAGATGAATTTAACCACTAATGTTTAGGTTGGTAACCAGCACCTCTGTGCTGCCCAGAGACGCGATTCAGTTAATTACTTTATTGCTGTAATTAGGTGGCCATTGCTCATGTCAACCCTGTAGATCTTTACGGAGTCAGTTGACACACCTTTCTTCCGAGGAGCAGCTGGTGGGTCCTTACGGCTGACCTTCCAGTTGGGAGCCTAGTGCCCTGTCAGCTGCACTGCCTGCCGGGACTCCTTGTAACCCTCCGGGATCTGTCCATCTTAGTCTGGACGCTCTACTGAAACGCGTTCAGTATCCCAGCAACACGCAGGCTCCCCTGACCGATGCCGGTGGCTGTGCCTGAGATGCGCTGGTCAGGCATCAAGCGTGGGCCTGCTGCAGGGAAAACTCGAGAATTCCAGCACCAAGCCACCAAGGCCCCAGCCCACCCTCAGTCAGTGATCCGCTCTTCTGTTTACAACAAGATTGCAGAGTCCTGACTGGCTTCGTGTTAGCACTAACCCACTGCGGTCAGTCTGAGCCCCACACATGGCGCCCCACCGTTGAGTTTCTGAGGCTGTACGTAGTGACAGGAGCTGACTGCTTCATCGTTATCCCAGGGAACTACTGGTGGGTTTGAAGAGCTGACCTTTCAGTTCGCAACCCAGAGTGTAACCCACTACACCCTCTGAGCTCCTTTTTCGAGCAGAATTGCTCATTTGCTCGCAGAAATGATAAAACATTCCGTTGTTCCCTTGGAAATGTCAGGGCCTGAGGTGCATCCAGAGCGCTCCTTGGAGGCAAAGATGAGGAAGCGTCGTCTCACATACTCTCTGCATGTTCCGAGGTTAAGCTGTTCTTTGGAGAGGAACATCATGCTTGGCAAAGTGGAGGAGAGGAAGATTCTCGACCAGGTGGTCTGACACAGTGACTGCAGCAGTGGGCTTGAGTGTGTCAGACTGAGGATGGCGCAGGACAGGACAGGGATCAGGTCTTTCTTTTTTTTTTTATCATTTTTTTTATTAATTTTAATGAAAATTTACAGAGACTTTGGATTTCCATTCATTCATTGTTGCACTTTTCTCCCTGCCCACCCCTCCCCTGCCCCAGTACACTCTTCTCTTTAAAAAGCATTCTTTCATTGTTTTACAAACCCTCCCCCCAGGTTCACTCCACTATGCAGGCTTCGTTCTGGACTCCTGTCATGACAGAAATACCTAATCACATAGCCCTTTTAAACAGTTTTCTCCTTCATCTGTTTCAATGCAGTATACATAATTTATCCCATCTTTCTCAGTCTCCCCCCAACCCCGATGTCAGTCCTGTTTTATAACAGTGGCACCATGCAGTATTTGTCCCATTGTAACTTAGATACTTCACTCGGCATAATGTCCTCCAGGGTCACCCATTTTGAATAATATTGAATGAGTTCATTGTTTTTCAGTGCAGCATAGTACTCCATTGTGTGACTATACCATAGCTTCTCTATCCATTCGTTTGTTGATGGACACTTAGGTTGTTTCCAAGTCCTTGCTATTGTGAACAAAGCCATGATAAACATGAGTGTGCATATATCTGCTTGGGTGGCAGTTATGGTCTCTTTGGGGTATATTCCCAGTAGAGGAATTGCTGGATCAAATGGTATCTCTATTTGCAACTTTTTGAGAAAGCACCATACCACCTTCCACAGTGATTGCACCATTTTACACTTCCACCAACAGTGAATAAGGGTTCCAGTTTCTCCACAACCTCACCAGCATTTGTTGCTTGCTGTTCTGTTAAATTTTGCTGTTTTCACTGGGGTGAGATGATATCTCATAGTTCTCTTGATTTGCAACTCTCTTAGAGCTAGGGATTTTGAACATTTCTTCATGCGTCTGTTGGCCATCTGAATGTCTTCTTTGGTGAAGTGTCTGTTCATATCCTGTGCCCATTTTTCAGTTGGGTTGTTTATCTTGTTGTGGTGGTTCAGGTCTTTTGTTCAAAGGGACATTAAGAGATATACTCGACTTGCGAGCAGTTCACAACAAGAGCAAGACTGCATGACAAGATCCACGTTCGGTCAGTCCTGAACCTTCAGTTTGCTTGTGTGTTGAACTAAGCGTTTTCCAGATGTCTAGGTGCAGCGTCACGGATGCCATGTTCCTTCTTATCTGTCGATCAAGTCTGCAGAACTCTTTGCTCTCCTTGCCAGGGCCTTTAATTGGCTGATTCATGCCTGCTAACTTCCTTCCTGGTAATCAGAAAATCAGGTTCTGGTTACAGAGAAAACAAACCACCAGCACATTAAAGAGGCTACTCTGTAGCCCAAACTGGCCACTTTTTACTGAGAATTACCCCTCTCCAAAATAGGTATGCTGCTCTGACTCCTTTTAATCTTGTCATTTTCCAGAGGTTTAAAAAATAATTCCTTAATCTGTTGGATTGTTCTGAGATACTACTTTTTTTAAAAAAAAAAAACAAAATGTTACCCCCACATTTCCATCATATTGAGTCCTAACATCCCCCCCTGCCCTGACTCTTCACCGCCAGCAAGATGAATGGACTCTGTTATTATCCACGAGTTTTCTGCAGACTGGCTGCTGGATCTTTGCCGGGCTGACCCAGATAAAGAAAGCAGTCGTTTTTCCTCCAAACCTTCTATTGCCTGCAGTAGGCAGAAAGAACTAGTTTTGTTATGTAAAGAAGTGGCAGGCAGTGAGGGCACCTCACTAAAGAGAAAGGTTTGACATCAAGCGTTCACTGCAGTCCTGAACAGACACGAGACACACACTTGCCCACTGTAGGCTGCCCTGCTAATACACAGGCCTTTCTGGCCTGGGAGTTCCCTTCCACCGTTCTTGCAATTCTGATGGCGTGTTGTTGTTACATGCTGTCAACTACGACGCATAGCACCCTATGAACAACGGCCTGAACCCTACCCTCTCCTGAGCCAGCCTCACTGTCTCTGACACCCCATTGCCATAGACACCATGTCAGTCCGTGTCATCGAGGGTCTCCTCTCCTGCACTGTCCTTCCACCCTTCCAAGCATGATGCCTGTCCTAATGGACCAGTCCCTCTTGGCAGCATGTCCAAAGTATGTGAGACAGAGCTTCAAAACCCTAGCCTCCAAGGAGCAACCTGCTTTCACTTGCTCCAGGGTGAATCTGTTTGTTCTCTTGGCAAGCCATGGTATATTCAGTACTCTTCTTCAGCATCACACCACAAAGACATTGATTTGTCTTCTGTTTTCCTTCACTGTCCACCTCTGAAATGCGTAGCAAGTGATTGAAAAGACTACGGCCTGGACCAGGTGCACGTCAGTCTGCAGACTGATATCCTTGCTCTTTAGATCTCTGGAGATGTCCCTGATGGAGATTGTCCTTGTTTCTTCTGCTCCTAAGCAGCAGAAGTTGCTTGTCTGTTTTGTTCTGGGGGCCACACCTCTGACATTCAGGGTGTGGACAGGACAGGTTCCTCCCTGGAGCCCCAGGCCTTGGCTTGTAGATGTAACTTCACGTGACCTTCTCTTCTCTGTGTCTCTCTGTCTCTTCTCTTTCTTAAGGACACCACTCAGATTGCATTAGGACCCACCACACCCCAGTGCAACCTCGTATTAACTGGTGACATCCTCACTGACCCTGTGTCCAAATAAGGTCATGTTCACAGGCACCGGGGGTTATCATTGAACTTGTCTTTTGGGGGGTTACCATTGCTACCTCCAGCTGTGCAGGTCTGTAGGCACTGGTACTGCGTTGGGTAGCTATGGTGATAAGGCTTCCATGCCCCTGTCCCCTTACCCAGGTGGGTAATGCCAGCCAGGCCCACGGAGCGCTCACTCACATCTCTGGGGCAGGCGTTGGGAAGCTCCTGTCAGGTGGGGACAGGCCAGGTCTGAGTGCATGGCAGAGGCCGGGCATGGCGGTCCCTCTCTGCAGCTGTAGCCAAGGGTATCAGCCCAGAGGAGAACAAACGAGAGGAAGCTGGCATCGGGCAGAAGCCCATGAGTCACAGCTTCTCAGTTTGTTCTGGAAAAAGAGTCGGATGGGAAGGGTGAGGCCGGCACTGCAGAGAATGGAAGGATTTGTTCTTGCCTCGCCTGAGATCCCAGATCTGACTCCAGATAGAAACCTGTGTGAACCTTCCTCAGAGCTGGTGGGGCTGGGCTTGAGGGGCGTGTTTTGCAGGAAATGCCTGTGTGGGGTCAGGGATTTGCCTGATGGGGAGCAAGTAGGAAGGGGCCAGAAAGCATCCACTGACCCTCTGCTGTTTCCTCTGGGAGAGGACGATTTTCCATCCTGGATTTCCAGAGCTTGGGACTTTGTGCACAGATAGTCCTCGTTCCAAGAGGGGAGGCCTGGAAAACTCGGGCCTGGCTCGAGGTCAGGGCTCTGCCCTCTGAGTCACTGAGTCCAGATTCCTCAGGGGACAGAAAGCCAGAGGGAGAAACGCCACTCGGGCAGCAGGAGTGACCTGAGGTGGCCCCCATTGGTCCCCGACCCCATATGTGCATGACAGAGTCACACAGTCCAGGAGCATTCACGTCCCCAGGACTTAGCCTTCATCTTCTGCCTGAAATGGGAACCATGCTTTCTTGGAAGTTGTGGGCCAAGGAAGGTCCCTGGGCTCCCAGGTCCTGACCAACTTCCTCAGGCAGATCCCGTTAGTAACCACCTGTCCACCTACGTGGCAGGTGAGGTTTCTCTGTATGTCCTCTTGTGGGGTGGGGATAGGAGGTATAGAGATGAGACAAAGGTGAGGAATCCAGGCAGGTTGAATAGCAGGCAGAGAACATGGTGCGTGAAGCAGTACTGGTCATGTCACAGACCTGCTGCCCTGGGGCTGGACACCGGGGTCAGGGGGAGATGGGAGGACAGGAGGAAGTCCCCCAGAAACACAGGAGCCGGTAGTCTGCCTGGAGGCGCAGGCAGGCGTCTGCTGACCCACTCGTCCTGGGTCCCTGGCTGGGTGCCGTGACTCTGGGCTTGGTGCACCCTGGCTGCCTGTCGTTTCATCTTAACTGGGATGCCTGTATGGGCACACCTTGTCTGATTGCACTTTGCAGATAACTGCTTTTTTTTTTTTTTACAAATTATAAGTGCACAGACAACATTTTCCCAGCGGGGACCACTCACGTTGTGTCTGCACTGTGCTTTGGGCTTTCTCCGTGTGTATACCTTCAGGTCTCTTCTTAATGAGACAGCACACGTCCTAGACCCACCAGCCTCGCAAACCTACTCTTGTCAACTTGGGTCTTACTCGTAGCTGCCCTCCAGTGGGTTTCCAGGGACAAAAATCCTGTTAAGAAGAGACTGTCCATCGTTTCCCCTCACAGCGGTCGAGGGATTCAAACAGCCCCAACGTGTTAGGTCCTCCGCAGTCAGATCTCCTTCCGGGGACTTCTTTTTTTTTTTTAATTTAGGTTGTTTATTTTTCATTTCAATGAACATCTACAGAGATTTTGGGATTCCATTCATTCATTGTTGCACCCTTCTCCCCGCACAAA
>NW_006399875.1:6916726-6948519 GCF_000299155.1 Elephantulus edwardii | reverse complement strand
TAGGGTGTTAACTTGAACTCCTTCAGTGTGCTGGGAAAGTGGAAACTTCCCTGTCCTCGCTCTCCTCATCATTAGCTTTGATGTGGGCAGGAGCTGAACCCCAGGACCCAAGGTTGCCTGGGAAATGTTTCAGGGCAGCAGGGAGGCACGGGACCTGTCGTCCACTGCCCGCGTGCTGTGGGGTTCTCCTGCACTGGGACCATGCACTGTTAGCATTTAGTGTTTCTCCCATGATCTTCTGAAAGGACACGAGGGCCTGTTAGGCACACACAGATCACCCTCAGGTGTCCCCTGGGACTCTGTCAACACCAGAGGGCTGAGATAACTGCACGTTGTTGCTGTGCACCGTGGAGTCGGAATCGACTTGTAGCTCAGCTGCCAGTGGGTTTTCAGGGGCAGTAAATCACACGGGAGGATATTTCCCTTCCTTCTCTCATCTCTTCTTCTATGCTGTCATCTCTGGTGGCCTAGTGCTGAGAAGTGTTGGAATCCCAAAGGCACAGGGTTTGAATCCACCAGCTGCTCCCCAGAAGAAATATGGGCAATCTCCTCCTGTGCATTTACCTGCCCCTGAAAGCCCACTGGAGAGTCAGCTGGGGGTCAGGTCTGACTCAGTGGCTCACAACAACACACAAAAACAACAGGTCTTTTTTTCTCTCTCTCTTTTAGTTTTTATTCCTTCATTGTCATACATTTTCTTCTCCTGCCCTCCCTCCACTTTCTCCCAGTCCACTTCACAACGCATCTCTTGTTCCAGATTGTTGACATACATATACTACCCAATCATGTGTTCCTTTCACATGATTCTTCAACAACAAATCTGGATGGGCAGAGACGGCTGGTGTTTTTTTCTAAACAACACCTGGTGCATTCGAACTGCCTACCTTTAGATCAGCAGCCCAGCACCTCACATCCTGTGCTAGCAGGATGCCTGTGGATATTCTGTACTTCTTTCTACTTGTGGGTGGTGAAGCAGCGGTAGAATTCTCTGTCTTCCCTGCGGGGGATCCGGGTAGATTCTCGGCCAGTGCACCTTCAGCACAGCCACTGCTCATGGCAGGGGAGGCCTGTGTGATGCTGAGTGAGTTTCAGTGGGTCTTCCACACTGAGAGAGACTGGGAAGAGATACCTGGCAACCAGTTTGCAAACACCAGTCACTGAGAGTCCTGACGATCCCAGCGGCCCGGAGCCCCGCAGCCCCGCTGACGGTGGGGTGGTCAGACAGCCGTATTTTGTTCTCTTAGACCTGGAGTGACTGACGGCAGATAACGCCATCACTGCCCTTACCTGTGTGTCTACATGGAGAGGAAGATTTTAATTCACTCATTTTCGTAGCTTGTAGCATTTTCACTCCCTAATTTTCTAGGTCCTATGGCTATTAAATGTCTATCTTTAGCCTGTATTAGAATTTGTAATTGGAAGTATGATCTTGGACGTTTGGTTACCAGTGGTTTGGGAGCAGTGCTTGCTGTGGGTGGGACTGAGGCAGCTGGAGACGGCATGTCAGCAGATGCACGTGGCCTGTCTGCACATCTCAGGGACATGACTCTGGGACACCTGTCCCTTCAGTGACAGGGGCTTTCTGGTCACAGAGGCCGGAAGCATAGAGGCGTGGAGAGGGTATTAGTAAGTACCCTGAACACTGAGTGCCTCGCTCTGCGTCCACAGTGATGGATGAACAGTGTCAGGGCTGCTGTGCAGAGCATGACGAGGCCCGGGCACTTCAGGAAGTTCGCTGGAGTGGTCCTGGTGGGCCAGGGGCACTGCTCTGCCAGGCGCTCATCATGCAGGGCTGTGACTGTTCCCAGGAGGCTCTCACTGCCCACCCCTCTTGTCCTGCGGATGACTGGATCACTGTTCCTGAGGGTTGTAACGTGCTGACCGGCACGTCTGTGGGGTCAGCCTGGGTGGGATGTGGCAGCCCGCCTGGGTGCAGGTGAGCAGGTGTGATACGGCGGCTTCTGTAGACTGAGGTGCAGAGTGGAGTGGAAAAGGCTGTTTCCCCATTGATCTACAGATAATTAGATGGTAAAGGGGGTGTAGATCACAGATGGCATCCTCACAGGTTCGTTCTAAGTCAGAATTTCTCAGAATGAGGTTTTCTTCTTGCTCATGGCACTTGTGGCCGAATGGCATCACCCTGGTCCTGGTGCGTCTCGTGGACAGACATCTTCACTGCAGCCAGGGTCACTGAAGGAAGGACACGTGGTCTCATAGCTCCTGAGGCCTGGAGTCCACATCAGGGTCTTGACCATGGCAGTGGAATCCAAGAGGACCTGCTCCTTGGCCTCTCTTAGCTGACTCCCCCCACCAGGGCTTTCCATGACGTCTCCCCACCCTTGACCGTCTCTGTGTCTGAGCTCCTGCACATGCCCCGCTTAACCAGTGACGGCATCAAAGGCCGACCCCATTTCTCCAATGCACACAGACACTTGGGCTTTTGAGGGGTACAGTTCAACCTAAAGTACCCCTTAATTCCTGTTAGCAACAGTTGTGAGGATGATAAAAGGGGTCTGGTGCAGCCAGAGTTCTTGGAGGCAAGGATAGCAAAGCTTCGTCACACACTTTGGGCATGTTGCTAGGAGAGGTTATTCCTTGAAGAGGGACATCATACTTGGAAGTGTGGAGGGTCAGAGAAAGAGAGGAAGACCCTTTACCAGGTGGATTGACACAGTGACTGCAGCAGTGGGCTCAAGTGTGTCAGAGATTGAGGACGGCACAGGACAGGGCAAGGTTCAGGTCTGTTGTTAATACGGTCGTTATGAGTCATGCCTGACTCAGCGGCATCTAACAACATGAGCCAGAATCAGCTTGATGGCATCTCATAGCAACCGTGTCTCCTCTGCCTCGGAAAACCACCTGGAACATGAGTGCAGGTCCACAAACCCCCAGTGAGGCGACTCTGACACAGCAGCCTGTGGGACAGAGTCTGCTGCCTCGTGGGATTTCCAAGACTGACATCTTAGTGGAAGTCGGCTGCACCGTCTCACGCCCAGGGAGCAACTGGTGGATTGAAAACAGTGACCTTAATTAGAACTGAGGCACAGATGGAAATCTGTACACCAGTGTTCCAGTGCTCATGGCAGCGTTATTTACCATTGCAAGAACATGGAAATAGCCCTAATGTTTAATCAGATGGACCAAGAAGTTGTACATTCCCACTATGGAATACTACGCAGCACACATTCCCACTGTAGAATACTACGCAGCACACATTCCCACTGTGGAATACTACGCAGCACACATTCCCACTGTGGAATACTACGCAGCACACATTCCCACTATGGAATACTACGCAGCACACAGGAGCAGTGATTTTTACACGATGACGGCTGCAGCAGGCTCAGGAAGTGTGAGGATGGCACAGGATAGAACAGGGTTCAGAGCTTTTGTTCATAGGTTTGCTATGAGTTGTACTCAACTCAACATCACCTAACAACAACATGGGAGAGATTGGCGAGCATTATGCTAAGTGAACTAACTCAGTCCCGTAAGGACAAGTACTGTGTAAGACCATTATTGTAGAAATAGATAACTAGTAAACTGTGTATGAGGATCCAAGGGGGGAAGGGTAGGAATGGAGGGGTGAGATGGGGGGAGGGGTAATCATAGAGTTGCACAATTTGGGGGGACGGGTTAATAAATTGGAAAGATTTAGTGTGGGGAAAAAAGTATATACAAACTTTTGTAAGTAAACCGGTATAAAATAAAAATCTAAAAAGAAGAAATGTTTATAAAGAAGTAATGAACACTCACATTTCTGTTAAAAAACTTTCAAAATATAAAACATAAAAACAAACACAGGGACCTTCAGGTTGTTGGCCAAGCTGTATAAACCAGTATAAAATAAAATCTAAAAAGAAAAAAGTAACAAACCAAAAATAAAGAGGAATGTTATAAAGGAACAATGAGCCCTAACATTTCTATTAAAAACCTTAACAATTTTAAAAAACCAAACACACCACAAAACAAAAAAAACAGCGACCTTCAAGTCATCGGCCAGGCCATACCCACCGCACTGCTGGCCACAGGTCTGCACAGAGGACACGGCAGCTGAGCGCGTGCCCTGGAACTGGTGGGCTGGACGCGGGGCTGCAGGGCGCACCCTCTGCCAGAAATGAGGACCGTGTTGATCTCTGCTTGTCCTCGACACCGTATCACCCGGAGGTTTCCTGTCAGCTCCAATTTGGGATCTGCAGGTTAATTGTTCAGTATGACAGGCAGACAGGTATCGGGAGTAATGAATACCTCAGTGCTGTTTCCCTGTTAAAATTGCACAGTGAGTTGGCACGGCCAAGGGGCACAGACGGTGGACCAGGCTGACAATCCACCGGGGCCTCAGCCGCGGAGGAAACCTAGCCCTGTTTTCCTGGAGTCCGTAAGCTGCCTGCCGAGTCCTGGTCGTGGCTTTAAGTCTAACCACACCCCGCTCTTGTGGGTTGGTTTGTGGGGCATTTGGTGGCCTAGTGGGTATGACGGGAGCTCTGGTGGCTATAGTGGTGAGGAATTGCACTGGCAACGCAAAGGTCTGTGGTTCAAATCCACCAGCTTCTTCATGGAACAAAGATGTGCCATCAATTCTCATGCATTTACTGCCTCTGAAAACCTACTGGAGGGTCAGCTATGGGTCGGTTCCAAATCAGCGGCACACGGCAACAACACAACAGTGGTGGGTGACAGGGATCTCTGGTAACTTGATGGTAAAGAATTCCGTGCCAGCAACAACAGTGGGTAAGAGCTGCCAGCTCAAAGTCTCACGGTTCAAATCCACCAGCTGCTCGGAGGGAGAAAGATGGCCAGTCTCCTCCCATGGGATTTAATTGCACTGGTAATGCAAAGGTCTCTGGTTCAAATCCACCAGCTTCTTCATGGAACAAAGATGGGTTGTCAGTTCTCGTACATTTACAGCCTCTGAAAACCCGCTGGAGGTCAGCTGTTGGTAGGTTCCACCTTGATGGCAATGAGGAGTGAGGTGGTCTCAGAAGGTCTTCTTTGAGGTGACCCACAGCCCCCCAGCAGCCTGGCTTCTTGCAGGGAAATGCCCAGCCGACTCCAGGGCAAGCAGGTGACCAGGCTCCACGCCTCCTGCCACCTGAACATCACTTAAATATGAGGGCATGTTCACAAGGTACTGGGTGGAAATTGCTCTCATTCCAGCTTGTCAGATTGGTGCCATCGAGGCGACCATAGCCAGCAGCGACCTTGCCTGTCGGAGTAGATCTTCACTAACAGGGTTCTCAGTGGTGCTTTCAGATTCAGACCACCGCCAGGCCTCTCTGCCGAGGCACATCCAGGCAGATTTGAACCTACTGTAACCTTTCCCTTGGTAGCCAAGCACAGGAAGGGTGTGCACCCTCAGGGCCCTTCCCGTTCAGATCTGCATGGGTGGCCTGCCACATCTTGTACTTCACACATAACACGTGGCAGGGCTGTGACAGCATTCTTCTGTGACCCCCTGTCACCAGACCCCAGCAGGCAGCACCAGCCCTCACCCCTTGACCTCCTGTAAGCCCGGCCCCTCAGCCAGGTGACTGCTTCACTCTGCGTGCTGCGAGATGCCTGGCCACGGTGGAGACCCAGCTCTTGGAGAAGTGACCACCCCGGCATCTGTGTTTCCTCATTTTTCCAAATCCTTGTCAGCTCACCCTAATTTTTCTTACGTTGACTCTCATTGTAGATTGTGTTGCTGTGTCACTGTTGTTAGATGGCATGGAGTCCATTTAGGTCCACACTGAACCTTCATACAAAAGCACAGGACCCCGACTGGCCCTGCCCCAACCTTGCGGTCCTTGATAATAGAAAATAAGGAATGGCCACAAGATAAAGGTAAATAATCCAATAGAAAAATGGGCACAGGATATGAACAGACACGTCACCAAGGAAGACATTCAGATGGCCAACAAGCACATGAAGAAATGTTCAAAATCCCTAGCCCTGAGAGAGATGCAAATCAAAACAACTCTGAGATATCATCTTACCCCAGTAAAAACAGCTGAATTTAACAGAACAGCAAGCAACAAATGCTGGCGAGGTTGTGGAGAAACTGGGACCCTTATTCACTGTTGGTGGGAGTGTAAAATGGTGCAACCCCTGTGGGTGGCGATGTGGCACTTTCTAAAAAAGTTGCAAATAGAGATACCATTTGACCCAGCAATTCCACTGCTGGGAATATACCCCAAAGAGACCATAACTGACATCCCAGCAGATATATGCTCACCCATGTTTATTGCGGCTTTGTTCAAAATAGCAAGGAGTTGGAAACAACCTAAGTGCCCATCAACAAACGAATGGATAGAGAAGCTGTGATATATTAACACAATGGAATACTATTACTATTCTGCCTTGAAAAACAAGGAACTCATGCAATATTATTCAAAATGGTTGACTCTGGAGGACATTATGCTGAGTGAAGTATCCCAGTCACAAAAGGACAAATACTGCATGGTGCCACTGTTGAAACAGGGCTGACCTCGGGATTGGGAGGAGACTGAGAAAGATGGGATAAATAATGTATATTGCATTGAAACAGATGAGGGAGAAAACTGTTTAAAAGGGATATGTGATTAGGTATTTTTGTCATGACAGGAGTCCAGAGTGGAGGCTGTATAGTGGAGTGGACCTGGGGGAGGGTTTGTAAAACAAGGAAAGAATTTTTCTTTTACTTTTCCAAGAGGGTAGTGTACTAGGGGGAGGGTTGGGAGGGGAGAAAATGAATGAATGAAAATTAAAAAAAAAAAATGAATGGAAATTTAAAAAAAGAAAGAAAATAAGGAATGTTCCTCTAACATTGTGATCCGTTCGTTTCGCCAAATGCTGATTGGCAAGCTCTCAGGATGAGTGAGTCCCGTCACCTTCATCGTTTGGAGTCCGGATGAGTGTAAGAGGCTCGGGCGCCGGGGCGCAGCCGCATTTGTGTTGATGAGGAAGTCTCAGGGTGGTGGCTGTGAGCAGGGTGAGCTGTCGGAGTCATAACAAAAAGGAAGTGTGGGCGTCAGTGGAGGTGAGTGAACGTGAGGGTATTTTCAGTGATAGATGCCTGGACCTTCTGGGGACCAGAGACCATATGTAAAAAGCTCATCGTAACTTCTTAGGGTTTGTTTAACCTCAAAATGTGTGCGACTAAACTTGTATGTTTGCTTACTGGTCCTGTTTCTTACCACCACTCCAGGGCTGGCTGATGGTACACATTTAAGCCTTGTCTAGTAAAAGTCTGAAGTCAGGGTCCTCTCCAAATTATTGAGGAGCAATAGTATCAGTTTGAAGACTAAGGTGCACCTGATTCAGGCCATGGTCTCTTTTCAGTCACTTGCTCCGCATCTGAGAACTGGATAGTGAATAAGGATGACAGAAGAAGAATTGATGCCCTTGAGCTGTGGTGTTGGAGAAGAGCACTGAATGGACAGTCAAAAGAACAAACATTTGTCGTGGAGAAGGTGCAGCCAGAGTGCTCCTTGGAGGCACAGACGATAAAGCTTCATCTCACATAGTTTAGGCATGTTGCTAGGAGAGGCTGTTCCTTGGAGAGGGACATCATGCTTGGAATGGTGAATGGTCAGCAAGAGAGAGGAAGACTTCCAACCAGATGGGTTGACAGAGTGACTGCAGCAGTGGGCTCAAGTGTGTCAGAGATGATGAGGCTGGCGCAGGACAGGACGGGGTTCAGATCTGGTGTTCGTAAGGTCGCTGTGAGTCATATTTAACTCAATGGCACCCAGCACCACCAATAGTGAGAACTGATGTCTGTCTTGAATCCCACACCCAGTAAGCCCATTGGTGAGTCACTGACCAACTCCAGGGCCTTGAGGGCACGTGAGTGGAAGGCCAGTCCCCTGGGGAGACAGGGCACAGAGCCTGCTCCACAGGCCAGGAAGAAGCCCCACAGAGGGGCGGGAGGAAGATGCGGTGAGTTGGGAGATTTTTAATCCCAGGCGACTGAGAGCAGAGCCGGCAGCCCTCACTCGTGTCCATACTCAGAAAGGTCAGTCCTGTCCCCAAGCACCAGCCTGGGAGGAACATAGCAGATACCAGTGTCCGGCCAGTCCATGGACTCCTGAGACCTCATGCGTGTTAGAGACGAAGCTCTCTGTGTGAATGCTGAGTGTGTGTGAGCACGTGTGCGCTGTCTCAGGACTCATCCACACAGTCACAGGTCACAGTCTGCGAGGCGGGCATCCTCCCTGTCCTCCGTGTCTCCACCCCATTGACTGACCACAGAGCCCCTTGTCCCGTCCTCTGTGTTCAGCTCTGACTCCCCACAGCTCAGACCGTGCACTGTCTGCTCAGTGCAGCTGCGTCAGGAGCACGGGGCCAGCTCTGAAGGTGAACCAGGCCCTCCGTCATCAGTGGTCCTGTGTGGCCCTCAGGGTAGGCAGAACCTGCAGTGGTCATCGGGACACAGGCGGGCAGGGACCAGTTGGGTGCCATCAGGGTTTGTGGGGCTGGAGAAGGTGCCCGTGGGGCTACACCCCGCCATTTGAAGAGGACAGTGCGGATTCCTTCATCTCTGCGTGTGCTCAGAGTGCATAATGAGATGTCACTGGTCCACTGGCTGGTCTTCTCTGACCACAGCCCTCACTTTGGGCTCTCTCCCTCCCTTCCCTCACTGTGCTGGGACCTGGTGGTGGCCCTCCTCCCTCTTATACTGTGCTGTCCGGGGATGAGACCATTCACGTTGGCATCAGGCTGTCTCTGGCTTTCCCAGGCTGTGATCATTACAGGAACAGGTGGCCAGGACCCTCTCCCACAGAGCCAAGGGATGGATTCAAACCACCGACCTTTTCAGTTAGCAGCCAAGCACGTAACCCTCGTACCCCCAGGGCTTTCTAGCACCGCCCTTCCACTGTGCTGTGAGGCTCCACGTCCTGACCTCCTCCTCCTCCTCATCCCCTAAGTGTTCCTTCCTCATCGTGGAGGAAGTCTGTCTTCAGCCGGAACTTGATTGCATATATCAAAAGAGAGGAGAAGGTTTGCCCGGGAGAAATGCAGCCTTGTTGAAGCAGGGGCTTTTTAAAAAAAAAAATTATTATTGTGTGTGTGTGTGTGTGTACCATTAAATTAGATCTGACCGGTACAGGAGGAGATTGCCCCTCCCTCTCCAACAGAGCATCTGATGGATTCGAACCACGTACCTCTGGGATTGCAGTGCAGCTTCTTGCCACCAGAGCTCACTAGGGCATGGGTCTTGAGCCCCACTTGTTCCTCTGAGTTCTAAATCTGCATCTGGGTGGACATGCAGACCCCCCCAGGACTGCCTGGTGGAGAGTAATTTCTCAGTCACATGAGCTGTTTGTGGCTGGAGGCCCTGAGGCAGGTAAAGTGAGGTAGGACGTGCCGGGGACACGTTCTGGGAAGTGTGGTGTCAGAGGACCAGCCTCTACCGACCGTGTCAGGTCCATGCCGCCTTGGCTGTCTCCTGCTGAGTGTGTGGTCAGGCCCTCTGGTGGTACTGTGGTTAAGGTCCTTGACGACTAGCCCAGAAGTTGGCAGTGACAGTCTGTTAGGGAACTTGCTGTCATGATCTGAAGGGGCAGTTAAACGCTGCGGACCCAGAGGTCGAGCCTCTCTGGAGGTTGGAATCCACTGGCCGCTCCGCAGGAGAAATAGGGGCAATTTCCTCCCGTCACGATTTACAGCCTCAGAAACCCAGTGGAGGGTCAGCTGTGAGTTATAAGCAGCTGCAGGGGCTTTGGTTTTATAGTGAACAGTAGCCTGATAGAGAGTGCTTAAAAATTGAGATTATATGTATGACAACAATCTGGAACAAGGGGTGCCTTGCACAGTGGACCGACGGAGGGGGAGAAAAGAAAAGATGCAATAATGAACGAATAGAAATCTATAAAAGACAAGAGGTATTTACTATAAACAGATCATTTAGTTTTTTAAAAATAATTAAAATTCTGATTATAAAATAGTTATCAATAAGTACAGTGTTCTTTTTATGATCCTATTCTAACTTAGTCATGTGTATGGGAAATCCTATAAATGCCCCAAATGGGTACGCTCATGCTAAACTGAGTTCTAGACGTCTTTTTCTAGTTTCTCCCCAGAATGCACACTGACGCTTCCCTTACTGATTTTAACATGCTTGCAGAGCTACATACAAATCAAGCAGGAAATAGGTTTTCCCCTTGGACTAAGCATTATGTTTGTGTGTGTTTTGGGCGTGGTTTGTGTAAGGGTATGAAATACCCCCGACCTTCAGCAGAGTCTTCTTGCCAGGTGGCCACCGCCAGACGCTTGCAGTACTGTTCCCCTGGTCAGTAAGTTTTCCTTTCCAAATAAGCCGATGGGCTGTTGGTCTAGCGGGTAAGGAATTGGGCTGCCAGCCCAGAGACAGGCAGTTCGAATCCATCAGCTGGTCCACAGGAGAAACACGGGCAGTCTCCCATGCAGAGCACAGCCTCTGGAAGCCTGCTGGAGGGCCCGCTACGAGTCAGTTCTGACTCAGCGGCACAGAACTGCAGCAGTACGCTGAAGCTAATGTCTTCTAATGTCTTTTAGTCTGTCCTCTGGTCAGTCTTTCCATCTGGCTGCAAACCTGGACCTCGAGGGACTTTCCCTCAGGGAAGCCAGCGAATCCTAACAGTTGTGTCTATTAGATTGTTACGTGCGTGGTTTCTCGATAGAAGAAAGATGAGTTAAAGCCTTGGTGAAGGATCATTTCTATTAAACACATCAATTATTCGTATATGCCTTTTTACTTCAAGGGATCTTGGGTTTCTCTTCTAAAAGCTTTATTTTCTTGAGGAATTTGCCAGTTCTTCCTGCTGTCTTGTTTATCTTGACTATTTGCCCAAACTTTCTTCCAATAAACACAAAATTCATCAACTCCAAAAGAACAAGGTTTTTACTGTGTTAGGAATACAAACAAACCCAGCCACTGTCCTGTGCAGCGTGTGTCTGGTTCGGAGGTTCCTGGTGAAAGGTGAACAGCACAGTGTAGTGACTAGAGCTCTGGCCGTTTTCTCCCCTCCCTGTCTTGACTGATTTGTCATTTTCAAGTTGACCTGCATAACACCCCAGGACTTTCCTTGGGAAGGTCTGGTCAGTTGGTGTGTTTCCTCAGAGTGAACTGCTTTCAGGGATGCTCAGCTCTGTTCCCCTGCTGCCCCCTCCTGGCCACTGTCCAGCTGCGCATCCCAGAGGCTGCTCGAGGGGGAGGCCACCCAGTCTGAGGGGGGCTGGCTAGTCCTCCTGCCACCACACCCAGTAGCCCCAGAGGAGAAGGACTCAGGGGACCCAAATAATGCAGGAGGTGAGCTGCTTCTGCAAACTCTCGGGACCCAGATGGCGGTGCAATGACAGAGACCTGGGGCCCTGTGTTCACGCCACTAGTCACAACGGCCAAGAGGTGAAAACAGCCATGGTTGGTGGACTGGCCAGAAGCTGTGTCCCTCCCAGGCTGGGGCTTGGGGACAAACCTGACCTTTCCAAATGTGGACATGGTGTGAGAGCTGACAGCTCTGGTCTCCCGTTTGGCATTTCACATCTCCCAACTTCTAGCACGTCCGCCTCCTCCTGTCCCCTCTGGGGACTTCTCTGCAGCCTATGAGGCTGGCTCTGTCCCCTTGTCTGCCCAGGAGACCAGCCTCTGCTCATGTGCCCTTAGGGTCCCTGAGCCGGTCAGTGGGACTCCAGAGAGAAGAGTTCATTAGTGATTGGTTTGAGTGGCTGCAATTGGCCGGCACTGTGTGGATGTGAAGAAACAGCACCAGGACCCCAGCCTCAGAAGAAGACCTCAGAGAAGGGACATGGGTGAATGGCGATGGGAAGAAGCCCCAGTCCTTGAATCAAGCACGTCGTCCCTCTAGTGGTCAGAGAGCGCACTGCAGCACGTGGATTTTCTCCATTCTTTTTCTTTTTCTTCCCCTTGTGATGCTTGCAGTTTGGAGAGAACAGTGAGTGCTGAGATGTTGAGGTTGTACCTCTGATCGCCGTTTTAGGAGCCTGGCAGCCCTAACACGGAGATGCTGTTTTTCCTTACATTCCAGTTGGAAGCTGAATAATCAGTTCTGCAGAGAACAGGCACGGGGCTTAGGACTTGAGCATGGCCCCTTGGAGACAGACTCCACCCGTGTCAGAGCCACTGCCATGCAGCCAATTCCAGCTCTTCACACAGTGTTGGAGCAACATTGCGATACATGGAGAGAAGACTGAAACTGCCAGTGACCTCGTCTTACTTGGATCCACAGTCAATACATTTGGTACCTGCAGTCAGGCGATCAAGAAGCTTAATCAGCAGTGGGAAAGTCGGTATTCAGGGGCCTCTCCAGATGATTGAGGAACAGTGATGTCATTTTGAGGACTAAAGTGCTCCTGATTCAGGCCGTGGTCTTTTCATTTGCTTGCTACTCATCTGAGAGCTGGGTAGTGAAGAGGCTGACGGAAGCAGAATTGACGTCTTTGAGCTGTGGTGTTGGAGAACAGTGCTGAAGATCCCAGGGACTGCCAGAAGGACAGACAGATATGTCTTAGAGACGGTGCAGCCAGCGTGCTCCTTGGCGGCATGGGTGGTAGAGCTTCATCTCACATTCTTTGGGCGTGTTGCTAGGAGAAGTTATTCCCTAGAGAAGGACATCATGCCTGGAAAGGGAAAGGACAGTGAAGGAGAGGAAGACCCTCGACCAGGTGGGTTGACACAGTGGCTGTAGCAATGGGCTGTCAGGTGTCAGGAAGTGTGAGGATGGCACAGGATAGGACGGGATTCAGATCTGTTGTTTGTTGGGTCGCTGTGGGTTGTGCTAGCCTCGGAGGCACCCAACAGCATAGGGTTTCCAGGGTTGAAAACCTTTTCAGAGACAGACCGCCTCTCAGCTTTTTCCCACCAAGTGACTGCTGAGTTCAAACCTGTGAGGTTCCGATTGGCAGGGGCTCACTTTAACCTCAGCACCGTCAGGGCTCAGGATTCAGTCAGGGATTATCCCCAAACACACGCAGCCCCTATGCAGAGACCGAGGTCAACCCAGAGGAGCAGGCAGGTGTGGATCTGCACAGCACAGTGCCCTGGGCTCAGCAGGGCTGAAGATGTCTTAGAAAACAGTGAACGCAGCTCATTGTGATAGAGTGGAACTGGCTCATAGCTGACCCTCTGGTGGGTTTTTAGAGTTGCAGCCACGGGAGGAGGCTGTCCCCCTTTCTTCTGGAGAGCCACTGGGGAGAGTCCGGGGCATGGATTTCTCCAGAAGTCAAGAGCATTCTTGTCCTCAGCCCCGTCACTTCAGGGGAGGATTTGGGACCTGCATCCAGCTGTAAGTAACCACAGGCTTTTCTGGATAATACGGAGTTATCACAGCAATCTGAGCATAAGCTCAAAGGTTCTCCTTTATATTTATGCTCTTGCCTTTAAAAGAAAAAAGAAAAAAAAAGAAAGAAAAAGTTGTCAATTCTCTGTACCAAATCCAGAAGGAATTGGGCTCCAGGTAACTTTCTTGGGGAGTTTGAATGCAGATTGTGGTTTATTCCCCATCACTTCTAGTCTGTAGATAGCAACTCTTGGTGGGAGGGGGCACGCTGGGCTGAAGTGCCTGCAGTCCCTGCCTGCGGTGGACAGCTTCCACTATCCGCTGCATGGCTGGACGCTGACAGAGGGTCACAGTGCCATCTTGTGGACAATCCTGGCTCCTGCAACGAGGGAAACAAGCTAGAGGTTCAGACAGAGGAAGGGAATTGCCCAGTGTGGGGTTCCCCCCTGCCCACACTGACCATTACTTTTGGTGTCCAGAAAATTAATAATTACCAACTAGGATCAGCCAAAAAAAGACATATTTCAAGCCCTATAAATGGCAGGAAGGATTCGTATCCATCTGCTTTCTGGGGAAGGCTTTATTTTCAGTCCTCCCAGGTAGTAATGTATTTTCTGTAGAGCCATAGATTCAAGACCCAGATGAGAGTAAGTGTGAGAACCCACCCTCAGGCTGGGATAGAGCAGACACTGAGGCCTAACGACCCCACGCATCTCAGGGGAGCTGTGTTCCACGGGGTTTTGAGAGGCTGCATTTCCAGAAGAAGGTCACCAGGCCTTTATTCTGGGGCACCTGTGAGTGGCACCACCAGCCTCTCTATTAAGAGCTGACTCTTTATGACACCCTTTCCCCGCCCCAGCCTCGAGGGGACCCTGGGCCCTTCACAGACAGCAGTAAGCCCACCATCCCTTCCGAGTGAGGTGCATTTTGAGAGTTTACTTGGACCCGATCCAGCAAAATCAAACCCTTGTCTTTTTGACCTCCAGGGCGTACACAGAAGGCTTAGAACATGGACATGGGTAGTTGGTGACTAGCATGGCGCAGGCTCGGTCAGGGCAGGGCTGAGTCGACCACAGGGAGGCACCCCTCACCAAGCCACCCAGGTTCTGGGGTTCTTCCTGGAGAGTGACGTGGAAATCTCCTGGCTTTCTGGTTGTTTATCACAGCCGTGCTGACTCTTGGGGACTTTTGAGGGGAATCCCTCTCCGGGCGCTCACCACTTTCAGACCAGGAAGGGAGGGACATGACTCACGGTGACCCAACCCAGCCTGTGATTTATGTTTTCTGATTACAGCATCCCGGGGGCAGCCATGGTCTGTGTTCAGCCAGCACCCAGTGTGGTGGTTCCTGCACTATGATATCCTGTAGCTGGGCAGAAGCTGGTGGTCCCCCAGACCTCTTTTGGGAATCTCGGCCCCAGAGACAGCCAGCTTCTGGGGAAACTCGGAGGGTCAGTGGTTCCAGCAGCTGCCTGCCCATGTACAGTGCCCTCCATACACCCTACATGCCTACTCACACCCTCTCCACTCAAGCCCTTTCCCACACTCCGCCACACACCCTCTCCTCCCCCAGGCCCTCTTCCCCCACCCATATCCACTCCCCCCACTCCCTTCCTCACCCACTCCTCCCACCCACATCCCCTCCCCCACCACACAGCTTGCCCAGACCACCCCCTCTCTCAGTTCCCTCTGCCTCCACCAATGCCCTTCCCTCATGCACACCGTTCTTTGTCCACATCCTTCTTCATTAGCTTCTCCAGGTCTTCAGTCACTGGGAAACTTGAGTGTCTGTGCAGACTGAGTCACAAATAGATCATACAGATGGGAGGACTGTGAGGTGGACTTCAAGCCAAGTCCGTTGGCTTGGGGCCGTGGTTAAAGCAGCAGCCCTTTCAGCTCCCTTTGGAAAAAGGCTCAGGTAAGCAGACCAGTGCTCTCCAGGGCATGAGGCTGTGGTGGTTCTGTGGTAGAGTTCTTGCCTTCCATGCAGTAGACCCAGGTTCGAGTCCTGGCCAGGGCACTTTGTGTACAGCAAGGGCCTGCCTGTCAGCTGGGGTTCTTTCATATGTCTTTGCAGTGCCGTAAGGTTTCTGCAGACCTTCTAGACCATGCCAGTGGGGATAAAGCCCTGGCTATCTACATGAAACACGCAGCCCCTGGAAACCCTAAGGGTTGCACAGGCAAAGCAGCACCTGACCTTGGGGTGGTGCAGGGCAGGCTACATTCTCTGCTTAAGTTGGGACTGCTGGGGGTGGAGCATCAACAGTTACCTGTGGCTGGAGGATCCAGAAGGAAAAGCAGGCCATGGACCAGCAGTGGGAAGGACGAGCCTTGGACTATTAGGCATCTGCGCACCGGATGGGGTGGGATGTGCTGATGGCATCATCATCGTCATCCTAGGTGCCAGCATCTATGGAGTGCTTGCCACAGGCAAGGCCATGGTCTTTTACAGGTGCCTTGTGCAGTAGGGCTGGTTGCTGCCCCATTTTTCAGATGGGAAGATGATGCCCCAGAAAGGTCACATGGTCAGCTCACCAGCCTGTAGTGGCAGCTGGGATTGGTACACAGACTGTCGGAGCTACAGTGACACCTTTCTCCCGTCCCTCCTACTGGACACGATTGATTGCATCCAAGCACAGTGCAGCCAATGAGGATACAGGGCAACAGGTGCGAATACCCAAAGCCCATCAGAAGCCTCTCCTAGGGAAAACCAGCAGATCAGGCCTTGCTGAGGGCCTAGCGTCATCTCCTGGCCTGAACAGAGCCAGATTTGGAGCTGGGCTGCTGGGTTCATTGAGAGTGCTGTGTGCAGCTTTGGACAAGACACTGAACGCACATGCAATACACAAGAGAGATGTAGACCTATATAGTGCCAGGACAGGACGTTCTGGGAGAGCATCGCCCTAGCCAGGGCTGTGGGAGCTTCTTCAGCCAGCCCCAAACAGTCTCCAGGAGAGGCTGGACCAGGACTTGTGGCACAAGGGAGCAGAGTCCGTGCAGCCTCGGGGATGTCACAGGTCCGGGCGAGGCCAACCCTGCAGCCACAGTCCAGGCCCTGTGAGAACGTCTCTGCCCTGGCGTATCACTGTGCTGTGTCCCTGAACCTCAGAGCCAGCCAGGGCAGGGTACAGTGTTGTCCCCACTGCACTGACACTCCAGAGCTTCTAGCAGAGAGGGAAACGTTTCTTGACTGATCATAAATCAATAAAGCCATGAGCTGACATACTGACTGCAGCAGTGGTCCAGAGCAGAGTTACGGTGGTAGTGAAGCTGGTGTGGGACCGGGCCGATCCCTGTGAGCTGAAGTGTTGGCACCTTCCATTCACAGCACGTGTTGAGATGTAATATTTTGGACATAGTGGTTTCCACAAATTCCATGCACAGTTGCTCCGGTGCTTCAGGGGAGTTTGAGAACTGTGAATTCCAGTTTTCCAGAAGTGAGGATTTTCAGCCAAGATGGGACTGTCCCCCTCAGGCTCTGTGATGTTTACCCCCTCGAGGGCTCTTCCTTCCATGTGTACTCTGTACTGCCTGCCTGCCTGCAGCTTCCACTGAATACCAGTGGGTATGAGCCTCACCCCTGAAGGGAGTGTGTAAAGGAATGATGTGGTTGTGTACCAAGTCGGAACCGACCCATGGCTGACTCTCCGGTGGGTTTTCAGAAGTAGTTCGTCACACTGGAGGAGATAGTTCATCTTGCTTCCACGGAGCACCTGGTGGATTTGAACCATGTCCCTTTGTGTTGGCAGTGCAACTCCTTACCACTAGGTCACCAGAGCTCCCTAAAGAAATACTAGGAAATGGTTTTTAAGGACAGAGGAGCCTTTAAGACTTGTGTCCCAACACATGAACATGCCAGACACCAGGTGTGTGAAGCTGCTGGTTCCTGATGCTGGACGGGAAGTAGGGATGATAGTTTTTGCTGCTGGATGGGAAGTGCTGCTGGTTCCTGCTGCTGGACAGGAAGTGGGGATGATGGTTCCTGCTGCTGGACGGGAAGTGGGATGATGGTTCCTGCTGCCGGATGGGAAGTGCTGCTGGTTCCTGCTGTTGAACGGGAAGTGGGGATGATGGTTCCTGCTGCTGGATGGGAAGTGCTGCTGGTTCCTGCTGCTGGACGGGAAGTGGGGATGATGGTTCCTGCTTCAGGATGGGAAGTGCTGCTGGTTCCTGCTGTTGAACGGGAAGTGGGGATGATGGTTCCTGCTGCTGGACAGGAAGTGCTGCTGGTTCCTGCTGTTGGACAGGAAGTGGGGATGATGGTTCCTGCTGCTGGACAGGAAGTGCTGCTGGTTCCTGCTGCTGGACAGGAAGTGGGGATGATGGTTCCTGCTGCTGGACAGGAAGTGCTGCTGGTTCCTGCTGCTGGATGGGAAGTGGGGATGATTTTTCCTGCTGCTGGATGGGAAGTGCTGCTGGTTCCTGCTGTTGGATGGGAAGTGCTGCTGGTTCCTGCTGCTGGACAGGAAGTGGTGCTGGTTCCTGCTACTGGACAGGAAGTGGCAGTGATGGTTCCTGCAGCTGGACGGGAAGTGCTGCTGGTTCCTGCTGTTGGACGGGAAGTGGGGCTGATGGTTCCTGTTGCTGGACAGGAAGTAGAGATGATGGTTCCTGTTGCTGGACAGGAAGTGGTGCTGGTTCCTGCTGCTGGATGGGAAGTGGGGATGATGGTTCCTGCTGTTGGACAGGAAGTGGTGCCGGTTCCTGCTGCTGGACGGGAAGTGGTGCTGGTTCCTGCTGCCGGACGGGAGATGGCACTGGGACCTGTGTTGTGTTGCTGTGACGTTGATTGTGAATGTTGCCCAGCCAGCACCTTCGCTGTGATTGTTAACATGTGTCCCTGTGTCATCCTTCCCAGAGTGTCCCTGTCCCTCTCACTAAAGGGCTCCCTTGTTTTCTTTGACCTTCTGCTTTATCCAGAGAAGTGTTCTTTTCCAGCTGTTCATCGGATTGTCATTGGCCAGTTTCAGAAGCTGATCTCAGGGCCTTTCTTCCTAGTCTGTCTTTGTCTGGAAGCCCCACCAAGACCTGTCTGCCCTGATGATCCTGCTGGCACTTTCAGTGCTGGCCACATAGCTTCTAGCATGGCAGCCGCACACGAGCCCTCACAGTGCAGCAGACCGTCGGCACCCGCCCCATCCTCCCTGCTCATTCTGCCACACCGGCAGCTCCTTCACGTCTGGGTAAATGTAACCGAGTTGGGCAGACCCGAAGACGGGTGGGGTGTGGGGAGCGGCAGGAGTGATATTTTCACTGTCTCTGCTTCTTTACAGAAAGTAATGTTGCATCTTCAAAACAACATCTGTCAGAACGATTTCCATCAGATTAAATAAATCCTCAAAGCAGCCATCACGGCTTACAGAGTCTTGGAAATGTAGGTTACTTTGCGCAGCATCCTAATGGAATTCAGAGGACTTGCACTTTGCAAATGCAGCTCCGCAAGCAGATTCTGTAATACTGGGTGGCTTGTCTGTGAGGTTTTGTTTAAGGTGCCATGTCTACAGTGTGGAAGGTGTTTTTACTCTGTAAATGCAGTGAGCATTTGTTTGCTAATTCAAGGTGCTATTAATTATAGATTATTATGTATTATGTAATTGTAGATTATATCTTCATGATATAGTATAATATATAATAAACTGCCAGAACAGTGAACTGTCTTGGCAAAAGTGTAACCAGGGTGCCCCTTAGAGGCGAGGATGGTGGACCATCATCTCACATGCCTTGGGTTCGTTGCCAGGAGGTGACCAGTCTTGGGCAGAGCCGTCATTCTTGGAAAGGAGGAGGGTCAGAGGAAGAGAGGAAGGCCTTCAACAAGGTGAACTGACACAGTGACTGTTGCAGTGGGCTTGAGCAGATCAGCGACAAGGAGGATGGCTCAGCATAGGGGAGGGTTCAGGTCTGTGGTCGTAGGTCACTAGGAGTCATAGGCAGCCGGCAGGTACCTACCAACTACATTAATTGTAAATGAGAAAAGACCTTGATGGGTAGGGGCCAAGCTGGAGGAGAACCTGCAGGGGAGGATATACAGCACGTAAGAGCTTTGTGAAATTGGCATCACCATGCCGTCTAGTCACCAGGGGCTGCCGTCTCTCTATAAAGCACGCGTGCCCCCCCATTCTAAAGGGGAAAAGACTCTTAGGGGGACCCTTGAGCTGTTAAGGACTTAACGGAGATTCTTCTCCCAGTTGGTATTACTGTTCTGAGCTTGGAGAGTGCTCATTCTTGGATTCTTTAGCTGTGTTTGTTGGGCTTTAAAGCCCACTTAGAAGGGTGCCACGAGCTGTGATGGCACAGTGGTTACAGTGTTCAGCTGTTAACTAAAAGGTTAATGGTCAAACCTACAAGTGGCTCTGAGGGAAGCAGATAAGGTAGAGTGTGTGTCCATAAAGATTAACACTCTGGAAGTCGTACGAGGCAGTTCTCCTCTGCCCTGGAGGGTCACTGTGAGTTGAAATTAGCTTATGGTGCAGGTTTGGGGAGTTGGGAAGCCTATTTTGGACTCTTTCTTTAGGAAGAAGGCTAGCTGGAGCTGACAGAGCTGAGATAACTTGTACTGTGTTCAGCCTCCTCTGCTCCCCAGGCTAGAGAAGTCTGCAGCTTGTGCTGATTTTAAAAACCCAGCATGGTGTGCTGCACAGACCCTGCACGGTGTGCTGCTCAGACCCTGCATGGTGTGCTGCACAGACCCAGCATGGTGTGCCGCACAGACCCTGCACGGTGTGCTGCACAGACCCTGCACGGTGTGCTGCACAGACCCAGCACGGTGTGCTGCAGAAACCCTGTTGGTGTGCTGGACCGCAGGGCAGTTCCTCTTTGCCTTAGGGGCCTTTTTCTCACTCAGGCCAATCAGAGGGTAGTGTCAGCAGCCCAGGAGAGCATAGGTGTGACACCACTCCCGTCGCCTGTTCGTGTATGTTGATGCGATGCCCCGAGCTGGACCACCGGGAGCCCAGGTGGCACAGCAGCTAAATGCTCAACTGCTTATGGTAAGGTCAAATGTTTGAGACCACCCACTGCTCAGTGGGAGAAAGATGAGACATTCCATTTCCCAAAGATCATAGCTGAGGAAACCCATGGGGCAGGTGTACCCACCCTGTAGGGGTGCCAGGTGTCAGAATCCCCCTGCAGCCAACAGCAATCAATAATCTGGCCCCCTGCGGCCTGAGCTGAGTCCCCATGGACAGAGCCTGGCTGGGGTGCGGGTAGGCTCGGCTTGACTGAAGCTGAGCCCTTGCACCTGCAGGGGGGTTTGAACCAGGGCCTGCACGCTCTCTGTCCACCTGGCTGGAATCCTGTAGTTATTGTTGTTAGGTGCCATCGAGTCGAGTACGACTCATACAGAGCCCACGGACAACAGACCCAAGCCCTGTCCTATTCTGTGCCGTCCTCATCATGTCAGAAACACTTGAACCCGTTGCTGCAGTCACTGTTTCAGTCCATCTCATTGGGGGAACTCATCTCATTGAGAGGAACTCTTTCGCTGGCTCTCACCCTTTTCCAAGCATGAAATATCTTTCCTAGGAAAACCGCTCCTAACAACATGCCCAGAGTACGTGAGACAGAGCTTCACCGTCCTTGCCTTCAATGAGCGTTCTGGCTGTACTTTCTCCAAGACATAGCTGTCTCATCTTGTGCCATTCCAAGGGCTATTCAGTACTCCACCAACACAGCTCAAAGACATCAGTAATTCTTCTGTCATCTTTATTCATTGTCCAGCTCTTAGATCCATAGCAAGTGTTTGAAAAGACCAGAGCTTAAATCAGGTGCACCTTAATCTTCAAACTGGCATCATTGCTCTATAGTATTTTGGAGAAGTCCCTGACAGCAGACTTACCCAATGCAGTATGTCTCCCATTCTCCTGACTGCTGCTACCAAAAGTATTAAATATTGATCCCAGCAAGATTAAATCACCTACAGCTTCAGTCCTTTATCACGATGTTATCTGTTGGCCCCATGATGGGGGCCTTTCTTTCTTTTTTTTTTTTACTTAATAGCAACACTTTTATTATGAAGCTGAAACATTCTGAGTAGAAGCAGATCATATTGCAATATCAGAATAGCAGGTCTTTATGGTTATGCTGATATCACAAAACTTGGTAAAGTATATTCATTGCAGATCCTTGTGAAATGAACTCCTTGACAGCTTTTGTCTTACAAAATCATTGCTCCTGTGTGCTGTATAGTATTACATTGTGTGGATGTACTATAATTTCTCAATGCATTCATTTGTTGTTGGACATTTCATTTCACAAGGAGGCCTTTGTTTCTTGATGCTGGGATGTAATCCATACTGGAGGCAGTAGTTCTGATATTCTGCAGCTGGCATTTCAAGTCCTCCTCAATTTCACGACGCCTATTCAGTCAAGATGTGAAAAAGCACATCCACTTGGTTAAGCACAAAAGACACAGGAAGCTGAGGTAGGGATCTGCTTAGTAAGACCTGAAGCGATCACCAGCTTGTGCCAAGAAATCTGGAGGACAACTGCTTGACTGGAAGAATTCTATATTTATTCCCATTGCAAAAAGTAACCCAACAGTGTGTGGAAATTAACGTAGAGTATCACTCGTATCGCTCACATCACACAAAACAAAATCCTGCTGAAGATTATCCAAAAATGACTGGAATAGTACACTGACTGAGAATTACCAGAAATAGAAGCTAGGTTTAGAAGAGGTCCTAGCACTAGAGACATTATTGCCAAGGTCAGATTGATCTTGGCTGAAAGCAGAGAGTACCAGAGCAATGTCTTATCTGTGTTTCATTGACGATGCAAAGGCATTTGACTGTGTGGATCACAAAAAAAAATGTGGCTAACCCCGACGAAAATAGGAATCCCAGAACACTTGATTGTGCTTATGTGAAATCTATACTTGGACCAGGAAGCAGTCCTCAGAACAGAGCCAGGGAAACACTGCATGGTTCAAAATCAGGAAGGAAGTGCATCAGGGATGCATCCTGTCTTCATACCTTTTCAATCTGTATGCAGAACAGATATTCGGGAGGCTGGACTTTATGACAAGGAATGTGGCATCAGGATTGGAGGAAGACTCATCAACAACCTGTGTTACGCACATGACACAACCTTGCTTGCTGAAACTGAGGAGGACCTGAAGCAGTTGCTTTAGGTCAAGAACACATATTTGGGTGACAGTAGCTAGTAACAATTTCTCTTTGTGTCATTTATATGTTTATCTTAAATGCAGAAGTACTAATGTTGGCTGAGTCAAATTTCATTGTTATTTGTATTTTCATCGTTGTTCAGAGTTATTGGAAATCGAGTCCTTAGCAGAATATTATTCTCTTACAACTCTATGAGAAAGTCCTACAGTCACAGCTCTCTGTTAAGGCTCAACATTAAGAAGACAAAGATTCTCGCCCCTGGGACAGTCAGCAGCAAGCACTGTGATGGATGGAGAAGAGACTGAGGTTGTTAACAGTTGCACTTTGCTCAGCTCCACTGTCAACACCCTTGTTACCAGCAGTCAGGAAATCAAAAAACAAATTGCATTAGGTAAATCTGCTGTCAGGGACCATTCCAGAGTACTGAAAAGCAACGATGTCAGTATAAAGACTAAGGTGTGCCTGATCCAGGCCATTGGCTTTGTAGTTACTTGCTATGCATCAGAGAGTTGGACAGTGATTAAGGTTGACAGAAGAATTGATGCCTTTGAGCTGTGGTGCTGGAGAAGGGTCTTGAACATACCGTAGACTACCAAGAAAACAAATAGGTCTGTCTTGGAAAGAGTGAAACCAAGTTTCTCCTTGGAGGCTAAGATTTTGAAGCTCCATCTCACATACTTTGAACATATGGCCCAGAGAGATGGGTCCTTGGAGAAGGACATAATGCTCAGAAGGGTGGAGGGATAGAGCAGGAAAAGAATGGATTGAACAGTAACTGGGGCAGTGGAGGTGGGTGAGTTGGAATTGGTGAGACTGGGGCAGGACAGGGCACGGTTCAGAGCTGTTGCACCTAGGGTCTCTGGCGACTTTCTTGGTAGGATTTTGGATGTTTTTGTAAACTATCCAATCCGTGACCTTTCTAAGTGTTTGAACTTTCGCCCTCAGCAAAACAAAGCAAAAGCAAGTGTTTTCTTCTTAAGGACCACCGGGAACTTCAGGCAAAAAGGAAAATGGAGTGGGGCTGAGGGGTGGTGGGACCGAGGGGTGAAGGGATGGGGAGGGATGCTGGGTGTAAGTTTAGGGATGAAGACTGATTTGCAAAGCTGGGCCATAATGGAGGGGTGTCCTTCACCCTGCCTGCCCATCTGGTAGCGTTTTCTGGTTTTCTGCTTCCCTGCTCCTGTGTGATCACATGCTTCCTCTGTCTGTCCCTGTGTGGTTGCGGATTCTCCTGCCCTCCCACCTCCCCACGTTATTGCCCACCTCTCCCGTCCCTGGTCCCCACCTGATGGTGCTCCTGTGGGCCCCTACTCCCAGCAACCTAAGGATGTGCTCTCTTCCTCCCATTCTCTCAGCTTCCTCCCCTCTGGCCAGGGCATCCCATGGTGCCCCCAGGACACTGCCCTCACTTGTGTCTTGTACTGCAGAAATAACCACAGGAGCAGCCATTAAAAAGTGTTGTGTACGTGCACATATTCTGATGTATACGCGGACATATTCTGATGTATACGCGGATGTGGGCGTGTGTACCCTGGAAGCAGATCACACCTGCAGCTGGCTTCACCCACTTTGTGCTTTCTGTTTGTCACTTGCCCAGCTGTGAGCTGGCATCACTGCGTTCCGTCCACAGAGGCGCGACCCAGGAGCCAGGGTGGAGTGTGCTGGGATCTGGGAGACCCAGAGAGATGGGAGACTGATTGGCTCTGAGGTGTTGCCCTCAGACATCCCAGGAAGCTGTGGACTCCTGGATGCTTCCAGAAGGGGAAGCTCCTGAGGGAGGCGCACCTGGCTGATGCAGACAGCAGTGTCCAGGAGCAGCCGGGGCAAGTGTCTGCTTCCACCCTTGGTTAGAAAGCTACAAGGGCTGAGCAGTCATGGTTTCAGAACTAAGGGCAACCACCGAAAGAGGTTTAGTCTAGGTAAAGCACCTTCTGGCCGCCACCTCTCCTCGTCGTCTCTGGCTCTGTCTTTAGCCAGTCCAAAGCAGAGTGGACCCCATAAGACACCAGTGGCCTGGTGGAGGTGACTGACTGACGATCCCTGAGGAGGAGACCTGGCCCGTCCTTCCTCCTGTCGGAGTTGCCTGACCAGCCACTGTTTACTGTTTACCAGCCACTCTCACTCTGTCCCTGTTCTCTCTGCTCTGTTAAACCGGCCCTTTCTTTCCTTGTTTTGCAGCCCCCCAAAGCCGACCGTGTACATCTCTGGTGTGATGGCCCGGGTAAGACCGCCTTCCCCATCTGAGCACGTGGGAGGGGCATGGGAGGCCCTCTCTGATCCAATCCGAGCACCAGCTGTGATCCAGTTCCTTCTCTTTTCATTACCCACTGAGCTCCTCCGAGTAGCACTACTCCTGTCACTCGGGGGCTGGGGTTAGGGTGTTCCTAGGGTGCAGGTTCTGCTGGTCAGAGCCAGTGAAATAAAGCAAGCCTGTAGCCTCATCCTACAGACACCCTTCCTTCCCCCTCCTCACCAGACCCCCTCTCTCAGACTAACCCAGGAGTCAGCAAACTACAGACAGAGGGCTGTGTGTCTGGGTGCCGCAGGACTCAAGAACGTGGGTGTTTCTAAATAGTTAAAAAAAAAAAAAAGATGTTTCCTTAAAATACCAAATAAATTAAAAACTAAAAGGTTGTCCTGAAGTTTAAAAAAAAATGAAAAGAGAATGTTATGACACAGAAGATTATATGGAATTCAGGTTTCTATGTCCACAGATAAAGTTGTGTCGGCACACGGCCACACAGGGTCATTGACACATCCAGGTCATTGACACATCCAGTTTCCAGGCTGCAGTACAGTGTGGAATAATTGCAAAAAGACAGTGACCCTACAGCCCTGAACATTTACTCTCTGAACCTTTAAGGAAAGAGTTTGCTGACCCCTGGGTAAACTCGGGGGTTTGCCTCCCTTTATCTTCCTTGTTCTGTGGTGTCTGAGGAACTGTGATCTCTGCTGGTGTAGCTGTGGCCCCAGCCATCCAGAGACACCAGCAGAGACAGTGGCGTGTCCATCCAGATGACGCCATAGAATGCTGCTGTGCTCTGAGGTCACTGCCTGGCCCTCGCTCTTACACCACCTTCACGGTTGGCACAGCAAGCCGATGCCCTGCTGTAAGGCAGCCCCGTGGACATGTCCTTCTGAGACTCGGAGCATTAGGGGTGCTGGGGGGCCCTGTGTCCCAGTGTTCAGCCCTGCCCAGACACGCACTGTCCTCCCATCCTTACCCTCACGCCTGCTCCATGATAGCGACGATGACCGTAAGACTTTGGATTTCACTTCTGTAGCTTCCAAGTCAGGGGAGCACTGGTGGCCGGGTTTGTGTGGAGTTGTGCTCCTAACCCAGAAGTGGCACTTCTCTGGTGGTTCGAATCCACCGGCTCCTCTTCAGGAAGAAAGATGAGCGGCCTCCTCCCGTGCGATTTACAGCCTCTGCTGCTGCACAGTCAGCCGTGAGTCAGTTCTCACTGAACAGCTTCATGTGAGCGAGAGAGCGAGCCTCTAGGTCAGACCACCCCCGGCGCATCTCTGGAGAGAGGACAGTGGCCCGCCGGCGTCCAGCCCAGTCCCGGATGAGGTGTGGCCGTGTCCCTGCACTTCACAGCAGAGCCTTGTTGTTGTTGTTACTGTTGTGGACCGTGCAGCTGGAACCAACTCGTAACTGATCCTCCAGTGGGTTTTCAGAGGCTGTAAATCACACAGGAGGTAATTGTCCACCTCTCTCCCACAGAGCAGCAGCTTGTGGATTCAAACCACATGCCTCTGGGTTGGCAGCACAACTCCTTACCACTGAGCCCACAGCGGTGCCTATGGTCAGAGGGGACCCCTTCTCACCTCCTCGCTGGCGTGTGGTCCTTAGTGCTCTGAGGACAGTGCTGTTTCCCAAGGCAACTTCCACTCACCCTCCTCCCAGTCCCGACACCCACTGCCCTGCAGAGAGGCCCCTCTGTGCACGAGTCCAGTGAAGTCAGGCCCCTGGGCACCAGCAGAGGGGTGGGGGGTCCTGTGTCCTGAGTCGAGGGCCTCATACGCTCACCCACTCATTCACTCACTGTCCAGTGGGACCCAACTGCCCCCTGACTGGGGTCCCAAGGGTATAAACAGCACGGGAGGAGATTGCACGTCGTTCACACGCTCAGTGGCTGAAGGGTTCACGTTGCCAGCGCCCTGCTCCCTGCAGACTGTGCCCCCATAGTGCCGTGGGTGCCAGGCCAGCGTGTGACGCCCGTGTGCTCGTGTCTCCTGACAGGGTGACAAGGACTTCCCCCCGGCGGCTGCACAGGTGGCCCACCAGAAGCCACACGCCTCCATGGACAAGCACGCGTCTCCGAGGACCCAGAACATTCAGCAGCCCCGCAAGTGAGCGGCGCAGAGCCCGGCCCCCGGGCACCACCCGATGAGCTGGCTCGTCCCCCCCGGACTCTGCCCTGCTGGGAACCTTGGCCAGAGCAGAGCCCTCCCCCTGTGCCTTCCATCCCCGTCCTGAATCCTGGCAGTGGAGCCGCCCTGGACCTGTGCCGGCTGACCCGGTAGGAGATGGTTTGAGGGTCAGGGCCCTGGGTCTCCCTCCACAGTGTGGCCTGGCGTGTCCAACCATTGCTGGGCTGATTCTGGCTCACAGACACCCGCCTGTGTCCGGGAGAGCTATGCTCCAGACCAGTCTCGGCACCTGGCATCTCCACAATAGATCGCCAGGCCTTGCTTCCGAGGTGCTTGGGGTGGAGGAGGTTGAACCTCCAGCCTCCCCGTTGGCAGGTGATTGTGCTAACCGCCTCTGCCCCAAGCACCAAGCCCCTGGGAGAGATGCTCAGCTCCAGAGCGGTCCTGTCACCTCTGAGCCCCACCTGCATGCTGTCCACCGGCTCAGCTCGTCGGCCCATGCCCTGCCTGGAGGCCAGCACACCCTGCTGGACACGGCTCCTTTACTATGACTTGAAGGAGCACGGGGGGCTAGTGCACGCAGCATGTTGTGCTGCTAAGAAAAAAATCAGCAGTTCAAATCCACCAGCCGCTTACCCAGAGAATCAGCAAGTGTCTTCCCATGAGGATTGACGGCCATGGAACCTCACTTGAGGGTCGCCGTGGGTGCGTTTGTTCAGATGCTAAGAAAGACCTCCGGACGTGGTCCCTGATGGTCTTATCTGCTGCCGGTCAGCAGTGGTCCTGGGAACCTGGCCCAGGCCATTGTCACAGCCACCCTGTCTGCTGGGCAGCCCCACCTGCCTCCTCCCTCAGAGAGAAGCCCTCTCCACTCCCACCTCAGAGTCCAGCTCCATTCTTCTCTGCCTGGCTTCCTGGCAGTCGGCGGGCAGCCCCCAAGGCCCTGTGTCTCCCAATCGTGAAATGCTGGTGTGAACTGACGATGGCTTTCAGGACCACTGATGGGCAGCACCTCTGCCTCCCTTCGGGACTTGAGCCAGAATTCCACAGGCAGCACCAGGCCCGTGGGCAGCACCAGGGTCACGGGCAGCACCAGGGTCATGGGCAGCACCAGGGCCACAGGCAGCACCAGGGTCATGGGCAGCACCAGGTCTGCACGCTCCCTCCCTCTGCTCCAGATTCAGGCAGCATCCTGCATCTCCTCGTTCAGCCAGAAGTGCCACGCAGTTCCCCAGGGGCTGTGTTCCTGTCCTCTCAGCTGTTTGGGCTCTTGATCATTGAATGCAAAATATTCTGTTTGGTTGGTTTACCAGTTGTTAATTATGAGAACAGTCACGACTGTAATAAATGCTCCTGCATTTCTCCCTGCACTTTGTTCTTTGCTGTCGTCTGTCACTCGGGCTGCCAAGTCGATAGTTTCAGTGGAAAGACACATCCACCTTCTCATAAATCGTCTCCCTGACCAGAGCTGCCGGGGCTGGACACACCTGGCCCATCTCAGATCCCTGAGGATTTGTCCAGGTTCTCTCCCAAGTTGGGGTTTGGAGGCAGGCTCCTCCCCTGAGTGCTGGGAGCAGAGCTCACAGTGTGATCTGCCTGTGACTTGACCAGAGGGACCTGGATGAGCAAGCAGGAGCCCAGCCCACAGAAACACCCGGGGGAGGGTCGTCTGGAGCTAGAGAGCTGGGGGCTGTGTGACCTCGGCAGGTTCTCCGCCCTCTCTGGTCCCCGTGAGGTCCTGCAGAGCTGTGTGTTCACAGCTGCTGTGCTCATCAAGGGCACCTCCTTACACACTCCACACCAGCCCTTCTCCCAGGACTTGGCATCCTGCTGGCCTCTGCAGTGTAAAAACAGAGAGGAGAGCAAGCATTCCAGAACCTTCCCAGGAGGCCACACGCCCAGCCATCTGCTCCAGAGGGCGGCTGACCTTCAGCCCAAAGGAGTCACTTTCTGCTCATTTTTCTTGGCTGAGAGCAGAGAGGGTGTCTCCCAGTGGTCCCCAGGACGGGCAGGACAAATGCGAGCTTTGATTCAGCTGCCTAAATCCTAGCGACCTCTAGTGAGTAAGGAGGTGGACTTCAAACACGAAGGCAGACGGTTCAAATCCACCAGCGGCTCTGCAGGAGACAGGTGGGCAGTCGCCTCCTGTGTGACAGCACATGACAACACTTACATACTTAAAGAAGGTTCTGGAGAGTTCTTCCCAAGACTGTGAGCTCCTTCCCCTGACCACACTCTGAGCGCCCCGAATGAAAAGCCTCAGCACCAAAGATGAGGTGAGAAGTAGGGGAAATTAGGTGTCTCTTGTGGGTGGATCTGGGGCTCCCACAAAGGCGGGTCACCTGTGAATGTAGCCTCTGTGTCTCAGGTGTAAGTACCCAGAACCCAAAGCCAGAGCATGAAGTGGACTCTGACTCGGCAACCCTGCAGGACGGAGCAGAGCTGCCCCAGGTTCCCAAGGCTTCTCCCACGGGCTGTCTGCTGGCTTTGAACCTCCGACGTGTTCCTTACCAGCGAAGTGCTTCAACCACCAGACCACCTCAAAACCCAGATCGCTGGCAGTGAGTCAGAACTGACTCTTCCCCTGGGTTTTAAGGCACTTAATCACATGGGGGCCACCTGGGGGGGGGGATTGCCCATCTTTCTCCTTTGACGGGGGGAGGATTGCCCATCTTTCTCCTTTGACGGGGGGAGGATTGCCCATCTTTCTCCTTTGGAGCAGCTGGTGGATTCAAACTGCCTGCCTTTGGGTTGGTAGTGCAGCTCCTTACCTACTAGGCTACCAGCGCTCCTGAAGTCACGTGTCATTAGTTGTGTTCCAATGAAGTTATAAGGGAGTCTGGTGGCCCTAACCCAGCATGCCTGATTTCCTCAGAAAAGACCAGAAACATACAGGGAGCAGGGCACCTGCAAAAGGTGCATCACTCAGGGAATCAGGGATGCAGATGGGAGCAGCCATGCCAGCACCGAGATGGGGCTCCGACTTCCAGAACCCTGAGAACACACCCGTCCGAGTCCCCCAGCTGGTGGCACTGTCATAGCGGCCACAAGAAGGTCGTGCAGAGCAAGATACACAAAGGGGCTTGTAGAGAGAAGCCCTCAGAGAACAGCATTCCGCCTTGTGTCCCAGCCCCTGGGGTGCAAAGCCCCACCCATCATGGCCCTGGACAAGGTCTTGCTTCCCTCACAGAGGGAGGTGAAAGGCCCTGTGGAAAGCAGTCCTGTGTGGCCCTTGTGATAGACCAGGAATGCCAGCGTCTTTCCAGCCCCTCAGTTACTGAAGGTGATCCGGGAGCTGTTCAGCTCAGGGAGCACTGGGGTGTGTCCCACGTTGCCTACGAAGCTGCTAACCAGTGGTTCTTACCCACCAGCTGCTGCTGATGGGTAGTAAAGCACCCTCCTCTTATTAAAAGACAAGCAAACAAAAACTCTCACACTCCTTGCCATCGAGTCAGAACCAACTCATAACTGATCCTCCAGTGGGTTTTTGAGGTTGGAAGTCAGAGGAGGAGAGAGCCCATCTTTCTCCTGAGCAGTGATTGGTGGATTTGAACCACCAGAGAAGTGCCAATCTTGCATGACTCTGCCCACTGCCAGAGCTCCTTTGTTAAGAGTCAGACTTATGGTAGTGAGTTTGGCTTTGACTGTTTGCTTCAGGAACAACCAGGTCATACCACGAGGTACATAAAAGACAAATTTCAGAGCACTCGACAAGACAAAAGTTAGTGAAAGCCCCATGATGTGTCACCAACTTCTCAGCCCTGTGCACCGGTGAGGAACCACCCCGCCTCCATGGTCAAGTTGACTGGAAACTATGAGGTTCAATCACTTCTTTCAGCACTGCTCTTTCCGGAGCCCTGACACCGGGAAAACCCTGTGTGGTTACACAAGTCACTTTCTGTTAGGGTAAGAGTCACCCCAAAGCTGGTCTTCAAGGGTGAACAGGCATCAGATACTGTTTCACACCGGAAACCAGAAAAGAGAGAGGAGGTGTGTTTCAGAGTCTCTGACTTACAGGGCTTCTTGACAGACCTGTCTCCTGAAAACCAGTGAGGGTGGGCAGGTAGCCTCCATCCACTGAGGGCCTGTGGCTGCCAAGAAGAACCACATCCCATCAGCACCACTTCTCAACAGATATGTGCTCTGCCCAGAGACCCAGTTCAAGACCCCACACAGAAAAAATAACCCACTGCACAGTAACACACAAAGCCCAGGAAACTGTTCTGGGTAGTTACAAGTCAGATTTCCTCAAAGATTCTAAGGAAATACCCTGGATTACTTTATAGTATTGCTTCACATACACTAAACAGTCCTGAGCTCTGGTGGCCTAGTGGTAAGAAGCTGCCCTGTAATCCCAAGGGCACATGGTTTGAACCCACCAGCTGCTCCATGGGAGATGGATGGGTAGTCCTCCTGTGTGATTGACTGCTTCTGAAAACCCACTGGAAGGTCAGCTATGGGTCAATTCCAACTAGACGGCACATAATAACAACAACATGGCTCTGGGAACTCAGGTGGCATAGTCCGTGGTGTGTTATGTTGCTAACAAAAAGGTCACTCATCTCAACTGGGTGTTATTGTTATGTGCCATCGAGTTGACTACAACTCATAGTAAACCTGTGATCAAAGAATCTTGACCTATCCAGTGTTGTCCTCATCATCTCTGATAGCCCACTGTTCCAATCTAAGGACTCTACCTCTAGTATATATCATAGATTAGATAGATACATAGATGATACAGTATAGATAGATACAGGGTAGTTACTGATAGAATATACAGTATCTATATATAGATACAGTATATAGAAAGCATAGATATATATGCCTGTATATATACATATATATATATGGTGTATATATACACAACATATAAACTGTATATATACAGTATGTGTCTGTGTATATATATGTGTATATATATATAATGTATATATAGAGAGAGTGTATGTAGTTGTTATGTGCCGTTGGGTCACTTGCGACTCATAGCGTCCCTATGTACAACAGCCCTAAACTCTGCTCTGTCCTGTGCCATACTCTCTCTGACACTCCCATCC
>NW_006399875.1:6894229-6916170 GCF_000299155.1 Elephantulus edwardii | reverse complement strand
GTAAGATAATGAGTTTATCCTTTTAAAAAACTAAATGGGTGATTCAAATCCTCCAGTGACTCTGAGGGAGAAAGATGCACTGTCTCCTCTGGTTAAGATTTAGTCTCAAAAACACCCGCCCACCACCACCCGCACACGCGCACCAACAACAATGCAAACAATAACAACGACAACAACAAAAATGTCCAATATCAGAAGCCTGACAGAGGGTCACTTTGACTTGGAATTGGTTTGGATTGGAGATGATACTGGAGGTGCTCAAATACTACTAACTTAGAGGCTGGCACTTTGAATCTTCCCAGAGCACCATGGAAGAAGACAAAATGCTTCCATAAGAGTTTAGCCAAGAAAATCCTCGAAGCACAATTCTACTGTGTAACGTGGGGTTGTAATGATCAAAACTGACTCAACTGCAATGAATTTGTCTCTATTTAAAATTAGTCCAAATCCAACATGTCAGTTAATATAACCAATGAAGTCTTTAATATATTTAACTTAAATAAGTTATTATTTAAGTTTTTAAAATGAATGATAAATAAATATCAACAATCTGCGTTATGCAGATGACACAACCCTGCTTGCTGAAACTGAAGAGGACCTGAAGCGCCTGCTGCAGAGTGTCAAGGACTGCAGCCTCCAATATGGATTGAGGCTCAATGTCAAGAAGACAAAGATTCTCACCACTGGACCAATTGGCAGCATCAGGATGGATGGTGAAGTGATTGAGATTGTACACAGCTTTAGTTTGCTTGGCTCCATAGTCAACAGTCTTGGCACCAGCAGCCAGGAAATTAAAAGGCACATTGCAATGGGAAAGCCTGCTGTTAGGGACCTCTCCAAAGTGCTGAAGAGCAATGGTGTCTCTTTGGAGACTAAGGTGAGCCTGATACAGGCCATGGTCTTTGCAATCACCTGTTATGCATCAGAGAGTTGGACAATGACCAAGGAGGATAGAAGGAGAATTGATGCCTTTGAGCTGTGGTGCTGGAGAAGAGTATTGAATGTACCATGGACTGCTAGGAAAACAAACAGATTTGTCCTGGAAAGGGTTAAACCAGTTGGCTCCTTGGAGGCAAGGATTCTGAGGCTCCGTCTAACATACTTTGGACATGTTGTGAGGAGAGACCAGTCCTTGGAGAGGGACATCATGCTTGGGAGGGTGGAGGGACAGCGCAGGAGAGGAAGGCCCTCTATGAGGTGGATTGATTCAGTGATTGGGATAATTGGGATAGGAGTGTTGGAGACAGTGCGATTGGCACAGGACAGCGGAGTTTAGGGCTGTTGTACATAGGGTCTCTATGAGTCGCAGGCGACTCGACGGCACATAACAACAACATTATGAATGAAAGACACCACCACCCCAAATATGTGTCAACTCAGCTAGGGCATAATTCTCAGTCTTACGTGACTGCCTTCCATTTGGAAACTGATGTCATCATCCTAGGAGTTGTAAATCCTAACTTCTGTGATGCCAGTGGAGGTATGATGTTGGTGAAGAATCTACTTCCAAGAACTTCCCAGAGAACAAATCTTTTATGGACAAAGTGCAGTCAGAATGCCTCTTAGAAATGAAGATGGTAGGACTCCAGCTCACACTCCCTGGACATGTTGTCAGGAGAAGACAGTCCCTGGAGAAGGACATCAGCGAAAACCAGGAAGACCCTCAGTGAGCTGGATTGATGCCAAAGCTCCAGTGGGCTCAAGCACAGCAGCTGTTGTGAAGATTACTGGGATGTGCTTTGTTCTGTTGCTCAAGAGTCTCCTTGAGTCGTAACTGCCTCCTCCCCACCTAACAACCAACAGCAAAAGATGATAATGAGGTAGAATTAGTGGAGTTATGATGTGAGGATCATCTGTTCTGCATATAGATTGAAAAGGTATGGAGACAAAATTCATCCCTGGTGTACACCCTTCCTGATTTTGAACCATGCAGTGGTGTCTCTTTGCTCTGTTCTAATGACTGCCTCCTGTTCCAAGTGTAGGTTTCACATAAACACAATCACTGTGGGATTCCCATTCTTCTCAGAGTCAGCCAGTTTGTTATGATCCACAGAGTCAATCGCCTTTGCATAGTCAATGTATTCTGTCTCCATACCTTTTCAATCTATATACAGAACAGATAATCTGGGACGCTGGGTTCTACGAGGAGGAATATGGCATCAGGATTGGAGGAAGACTCATCAACAATCTGTGTTACGCAGATGACACAACCCTGCTTGCCGAAGTTGAGGAGGACCTGAAGTGCTTGCTGCAGAGGGCCAAGGACTGCAGGCTTCAGTATGGCTTGAAGCTCAACATCAAGAAAACAAAGATTCTCACCACTGGGCCAATTGGCAGCATCATGATGGATAGTGAAGAGATTGAGATTGTTCACAGCTTAAGTTTGTTTGGCTCCACAATCAACTCTCTTGTACCAGCAGCCAGGAAATCAAGAGATTAATTGTATTGGGAAAGTGGAGAAAGAGAAGGAGACCATCAATGAGATGGATTGATACAGTGGCTGTGGTAAGGAGAGTAGGTCTGTAAGAGACATTAAGATTGGCCCAGGATAGAGCAGTTTTCAGTGCTGTTGTACATAGGGTCACTATGAGTCACAAGTGACTTGACAGCACATAACAACATGATATGAGGCAGGAGATGAGCTGTAGGGTTAAGTTGTATCTTGAGTCAGTCACTTTGAGGTATGAAAGAGACTAATCAAACAACCAGAAGGTTGAGGGACCTCCTGACACCAAGAAAGGAGAATTGGGAGTAGAAAGCATGCTTTGAACTTGGCCAGGTTCCCTGTGCCAGGAACCTCCTAGAACCAGGCAACACAGAGAAAACAGCTTCCCCTTCAAGGGGTATTCTGAATTAGAACTTCTAGCCTCCCAAATTGTAAGATAATGAGTTTATCCTTTTAAAAAACTAACCATTGTGATGTTTCTGTTATAGGAGTGCTAGGAACAAAGACAGTTCCATAACTTATAGGTTTGTCTTGCCTTAATAATGCTTTTTTTCCACTTAGTGGTTTGGTTGCTTAGCTACCCTCAGAAGAGCTCTTGGAATATTGGATCAAAAGTCTCCCTAAAGAAAAGTTAGCTTAAGGAAATCAACAAAGCCAAACAGATGAGTACTTTGCAGGCACAAAACTGTTGCAATGTCTGAAGAGAAACAGCATTTTCATTCTCTCCACAAGGGAATTGGTTTTGGGTTTTCCTCCAAACAGGCCAGTAAGTGTTAACCTATCTTTGTTGAATTGTGAGGGCATTGAAGCAGAGTATCCACGCACTGGAGGACACATGGGGCCTCAGTCATTATCAATGTCATTATCATCACCAAACTACCACCAAGACGACCATCATCGCCATCATCAAAAGGATTAGCATTATAATCACCGGTATCATCAGTTACTCCCAGCATCACCGACACCATCAGCACCTTCACCATTCCCGTAGATGCTGACATCACCAGCACTGTGTGTATTACTGTCACGGCCATCACGATGACCATCATCAGTACCGACCACCATTGCCATCACTTCCACCATCATCATCACTAGCATCAAGCCATTATCATTATCCCAGCATGATAATCACCATCGCTACCATCACTGCTGCCAATCATTACCACCCCACTATCACTGCAACCGTCATCACCATTTCTCTCAATACCACCATCGCCACCACCAGCAACACTGTACTTATTATTATTGCTATCACTGTCAACTTCATCATAACTATCATCATCGCCATCATCATTATCATCATTCCTCCTACCAAGCAGTAAAAAGATCAAGAGCCACATGGGGATGGCCATATCTGACCTTTACCAACATCACCAAGGGGAGCTGTCCCTGTTAACAACATCAGCAACACAAAACCAATTCCCATGAGGTCAACACATTCCTGCCCTACTTTCTACTCATCCCAGCACCAATGTTCCTGTTCTTCTGAGTCTAAAATCTGATGCAATAGTTTACAGACCACACAGACCATGTTGGGGAAGTCAAGAAGTAATAATCGAGATTATAAGCAGAATACAGTCAGGACAGCTTCCAAAACGTGCTCCCAGGTTCCTCAGCCTTGAGCCAATGTTACAAAGTTCTCAGTCCTGCCAATATTGGCTTTCCCCCTCACCACCTCCTCAGTTGTCCAATAATCTTGGACCAAGGCTCATGGCTTAGCTCTGGTTCTGTCTGTGGGAGATAACAGTCCCAAGGTCAGCTCCATCTCATGTTGGGCCTCTGGTCGTCTGCTTTGGCCATGACTGCTGCTATTGTAGGTCTAGATAGTTCAAGAATTTTGGGGCCTGAAGGATGTGCTGCTGCTTTGTTGGCAGGGAAGATCTTCGGATTCTGCTTCTTGATCCACTCAATTTAATGGAGAGAGAGCCGATCTTCTTGTGGGTTGGTGAGATCCTTGTGGGTAGGCTAACACACCTATCCACATATTTCCACCCCTCCACTTGGCAAAATAAAATTCAATGATCAGGGAAGACATTTTGAACAATAAAATCCACACAAGCATATATAAGCTGTTAAGTTCTAAGCTAACTTCCGGAGTTCTCCAAGACTGTTGTTAAACCTCCTTGATCCCACCTTCCAGAACTCCAGAAAGCTCCTGGTTCACACCAGCCGTTGCTCTCTCCACCTGTGTTTCTGTTTTGAGTGGCTTCCTTCCTTTTGCTGACCCTCTGCTTTTCTCAGCATCATGTCTTTTTCAAGTATGGATGTCTCAATCATAGCCTCTTGTGTACAATAGACAGAAGCTCTATCTGGTCCTAAGCCATCTTTCTTATTAGGTGTAATCCAATCAGCTATGACTCACGGAGACCCTATCAATAACATCAAAATCATGGTCTATCCTACACCGTTCTCACAGTCTTCATCAGGCTCATGCCTATTGTAGTCACTGTGTCAGGTTTTTGTCTTCCACCAACCCTTCACCTTTTCCAGAGTGATGCTTCAAGGACTGTTCCCTCCTAACAGCATGCCCAGAGTGTGTGAGACATAGTTTCACTATCCTTGCCTGTAAGAAGTACTCTGATTGTACTTCCTTCAAGACAGATCTGCTTGTTCTTTTGACAGCCCGTGGAACAGTCAATCCTTTTCTCCCACATCACAACTCAAAGGCATTGATTCTTCTCTCATCTTTATTCACTGCCCAACTTGCAGATGCATAGGAAGCATTTGAAAAGGCCCTGGCTTGAATCAGGCACACCTTAGCCTTTAAACTGACATCCTTGCTCTCCAGATCCTTCCTTGGAGAGGTCCTTGACAGCAGACACACTGCAACACGGCAACACATTTCTTGGTTTCTTGACTGCTGGTGCCATGAGTGTTGAGTGTGGATCCAAGCAAGGTGAAACTGTTTGATAATTTAAATCTTTTCTCCATCTATCACAATGTTGCCTGTTAGCCCCGTGGTGAAGACTTTTGTTTTTATGAGTCCCATGGCAAAGACTTTCGTTTTGGAGTTGTAATCTGTATAAAAAAACTGTAGTCTTTGACTTTTTGCAGCAAGTGCCTCAAGTCCTCCTCACTTTCAGTAAGCAAGATTGTGCCGTCTGCATAAAGCAGGTTGTTGATGAGACTTCTTCTAATCCTGATGCCATGTTCTCCTTCATATAGTCCAGTTTCTCAAATGACTTACTGAACATACAGATTAACTAAGTATGGGGAAAGGATTTTGATGAACTGTAGGGTCTAATACTTAGACATGGTGGGTTAGTTTTAAGGAGTTGTGCTGCTAGTCTAAAGGCAGACAGTTTGAATCTCTGAGGGAAAAAGAAGGACAGTATCCTCCCGTGCAGTTAGCAGCCTCTGAAAACCCACTGGATGGTCAGCTATGAATCAGTTTGAACCTGACAGCACATAACAGCAACTAATACTTGTTTGCTGTTTTTTTTTTGGTGCTATCGAGTACAACCCATAGTGACCGTATGAACAACAGATCTAAACCTTGTCCTGTCCTGCACCATCCTCACACCTCCTAACTCACTAGAACCCATTGCAGCAGTCAATCCACCTGGTTGAGGGTCTTCCTCTCCTTCGCCATCCCTCCACCTTCCCAAGCATGTCCTTCACCAAGGAATAACCTCTCTTAGCAATATGCACAAAGTCTGTGAGACAAAGCAAATACGTGGACCACTCCTTCAGGGCTTTCCAGTAGACTCTTAGTTCGTAACAAGCCTCCATCGGGCTTTCCAGGCCGTACACACACTTTGAAGAGCAAACAGGTGAGGGCGCCTCTTCTCTCCACCTCTGATAAGTCAGTCGATTCCAGCAGCCAGCCTTTCAGTTAGCAATCACCTGCGGCTTTCTCAGAGGAAGGTATCATGACTTGGAGGCAAATGTCAAGGAATTCAGCCATGGACTCCACACATACCTAGTGATATTCTCCAGGAAGAGAACCCTGTCTATGTGAGGCCTCCCCAAGCTGAGTGTGCTCATCAAAGAACGGGACGGCCTCTCGTTAGGAGCTTCAAGGAGGCTTGCGGCAAGCTGGCCAGGATCGTACCATCTCTTGATAAATTACGCTGTGTAATGACAGCCCTAGTCCTCCACATGTCACCCCAGATGCAGCCCTAGGTCACCTTGTCTTACATAAACATACATCATCATACAGATCACAGCTGACATTCCCTGGGGTCGCCTCGGAAGCACATCCCTTCATCTTTTTCTTGTGTCTGCACGTGTGCACATGCCCACACATCTTTATCCCCTGTCCACCCTGGAAAGCAGAAGCAAGGATGGCAAACTTCGTCTTGCACAATTTGGACATGTTGTAAGGAGGACCCAGTCCCTGCAGAAGGACGTCACGCTTGGAAAAGCAGAGGGTCAGTGAAAGAGAAGAAGACGCCCAATGAGATGAATTGATGCAGTGGCTACACTGAAGGGCTGGAGCACAGCACAGATTGTGAAGACAGCAGCAACATCTGATAGAAGATGTTGATACTATGTATCTCTTCTCCATAGGGTTACACAAGTATCTGTTGTGCATAGGGTAGCTATGTGAGTCAGAGCTGTGCTCAAACGCACCTAACAATTCACAAACAGCGTCCTGCTGAGGGACTGTCAGGTCACAGCAGGACTGACCCTTCCCAAAGCTGTCCCTTCAGATGACTCGTAGCCAAGAAATGGCGTACGCAGCTCTGGCTTTTAACCGAGTCACTGAGAAACAAATTAGTTCAATCACTCTGTGTAGGGTTGTTGTTTTTTTCTTTTCTTCCAAAAGGCAATTTACAGAGGAAACTTTTTTAGCTACTTATTTAAAATGTTAATGAGGGAATGTGTGAATCCAAGGGCTCAGAAGTGAGTGGCTGACTCCAGGGTTTACTGGCTTCTGAAGCAAGTTCTGAAGGCACCCGGAGGTGCGAAATCGAGAGGACAGCAATCAGCCTTCTGGGGGAAGAAAGGTGTTTCTGCAGCTAGCAGCATGCCTGTCGCTGGGGCGATCTGCCTGGTTCCAGGGGTCAGAAGCATGACTGTTTGTTTCTAACCATCCAGTATGTGAGAGCTGGACAATGAACAGGGAGGATTGAAGAGGCTGCAGAGCCTTTGAATGATGGTGTTGGCGAAGTGTGTCCACCCCTCCATTAGCTGCCCAGAGAGTGAACACGTCTGCTTTTGAAGAAGAAAAGCCAGACTTGAGCTCATGTCCTTTAGGCGTGCTGTCAGGAGGGGCAGGTCCCTGAAGAAGGGGGCCACCAAAGTAGGCGGTCAGCACGAAAAGAGGATAGACCTTCAACAGGATGAATGGAAGCAGGGGCTGCACCAGCAGCAATGATTGGTGGATGGCACAAAACTGGGAAGTGTATTGCTGTGTTGTACAAGAGGTCAGTGTGAGTCAGAGAGGACTAGACGGCACCTAACAACAACAACAACAACAATGTCACAGTCCATGCTCTATCTACTCTTGCTTCACACACTGCGGTCCTCCGCTTCCTGCCAGGGTGAAAGGCAGGGCCCAAGAAGGATCAGAGTCCTGGTGGACCTCTGTGTGTACAGGACCCACCACCTGGTGCAGGATCGCAGCAGTCACCCACACCGAGAAGGAAGAGGCAGAGAAAACACTCGAGCAGAGTGTCAGAACTCCCCCACAAAGCCTAGCACGTTGTCATAGAAAAGATGGCTTGTGATGAGCAGCTTAAAATAGGTCACTCTGGGGGAAAAGCTGTTTTAGAACAGAAAGTGGGCTAGTGCAACTCTCAAGGCAAACCTGGGAGAAAGAATGGCTTACTCCTGGCATCATGATCTTTTTCATATAACCTACCTGGATTCCAAAGTCAGTGGGGAAGAGGAAGGCGAAAGCTCAAGGAAATGTGGGCAATGGGATGATGGTGTGGGGCCCTTGACGGCAAACCATGCTCCTCTGTGAGTCCTGGTTCACTGACTGGCTTTCCTGAGATGCTTTCCTTTGGAAACGCTCGGTGCCTAGCTCTCCTCCGCATCACCTTGCATCCATTTGAGATCTGGAGCCCCACCTCACGCCATGGGATGCTGTTGCCCTGACAACAGCCTGGTTTCTCCAGGCATGTGTGACTTCCAGAGACTAGGGCAGGAAGAGCACAGAAGTGTTGGGTGCAGTTCTCAGCGCGCCAACTCCATTTTCCAACTGCTCGGGATATCTCTCTCATCCCTGTCCACTTTATGAGCCTGACGCCTTGGGGGTCCTCAAAGTAGATGAAGAAGACACTGCCATTTCTGGTCCTGGAATTCCTGAGGTGGCTGGTGTTGCCTGGTTGAGAGGAGCTTCAGATGGAAATGAAGAATCATTACTATTATTATCATTATAGTTTATTTACAAAATTCAAATACATTGTTTTTACACTAGTTCCACTTTCCCTCACCCCTCCATCAAATTATGCCACCCTGTGATTAGTTCTCCTTCCCCTGCACATCCTCACCCCTCTGCTTCCACCCTCTCCCCACCCCTTGATCCTCATACTCATTCTACAATAATGGTTTAATACAGTATTTGTCCTTATGGGACTGAGTTAGTTCACTTAGCATAATACTCTCCAGTCTCTCCCAAGTTAGTAATTTACAAAATCATTGCTTCTGCATGCTGCATAGTATTCCACTGTGTGAATGTACCAAAATTTCTCAATCCATTTGATTGTAGTTGGACATCTGGGCTGTTTCCACATTCTTGTGATAGTGAGTAACGCTGCTATGAACGTTGGTGTACAAGTGTCCATTTGTGCTTCATTTCTCATATGTTGGTGTACAAGTGTCCATTTGTGCTTCATTTCTCATATGTTGGTGTACAAGTGTCCATTTGTGCTTCAGTTCTCATATTCCAAGCAGTTGAATAGCTAGGTCATATGGAATTTCTATGTTCAGCTTTTTGAGGAAGCGCCAAACTACCTTACAGAGTGGTTGTACCATTTTACAATCCTACCAACAATGTATTAGAGCTCCTATCTCTCCATATCCTCCCCAACATTTATTCTTTGCTGTCCTGTTAAACTTTGCCACTGCTACTGGAGTGAAATGATATCTTGTTGTGGTTTTGACTTGTATCTCTCTTTTTACCATTGATTTTGAGCATTTCTACATGTCTCTGTTTGCCATTTGAATATCTTCCTCTGTGAAAATTCTTTCCACGTATTTTGCTCATTTTGTTTTTGAGTTGTCTGTCTTTTTCTTGTGGAGGCCCAGTAGTATTCTGTAAATGTTCATTATGAATTTCTTGTCTGAAACTGTCAGACTTTTGTGAGCAAATGAGGTGTTAACTGTCTGAACCACTCTTGATTCACAAAAGCAAGTAGGGGGGAAATCTCCCACAAACCAGCATGGTCTCACAGGATGTACAGCAACATGGGACCAAGAGTGTCCAGCTCTGGATGGGGAGGCTGGCTCGCCATGTGCATCTAACCACCTTTTCTGCCCACACAGAGGGTGATGTCTCAGTACTAAGATTAGTCCTCCGAACAGAGCAAGGAAACACTGCAGCGTTCAAAATCAGGAAAGGAGTGGGTCAGGGATGCATCCTGTCTCCATACCTTTTCAATCTATATGAAGAACAAATAATTTGGGAAGCTGGGATCCATGAGGATGAATGTGGCATCAGGATTTGAAGGAGACTCATCACCAACCTGCATTACGGAGATGACACAATCCTGCTTGCTGAAACTGAGGAGGATCTGAAGTGCTTGTTGCAAAAAGTCAAGGACTGTAGTCTTCAATATGGATTGAAGCTCAACATCAAGAAAACAAAGATTCTCATCACTGGGACAACTGGCAGCACCATGATGGGTGGTGAAGAGACTGAGGTTGTTAACAGTTACAACTTGTCTGGCTCCACAATCAACACTCTTGGCACCAGCAGTCAGGAAATACAAAGATGAATTCCATTAGGTAAATCTGGTGTATGAGATCTTTCCAGAGTAGTAAGAAGCAACGATGCCCATCTAGAAACTAAGGTGCGTCTGATCCAGTCCATGGTCTTCACAATTACTTGCTATGCATCAGAGATCTGGATAATGATTTAGAATGACAGAAGAAGAATTGATGGCTTCGAGTTGTGGTGCTGGAGAGGAGTCTTAAACATACCATGGACTGCCAAAAACAAACAAACAAACAAAAACAACACATGCACAAATAAAACAACCCAACCAAGTCTCTCCTTGGAGGCTAGGATTTTGAAGCTCTGCCTCATTTGCTTTGGGCACATGGCCAGAAAGGACCAGTCCCTGGAGAAGGACATCATGCTTGGAAGGGGGAACAGATAACAAAGGAGAGGATGGCCCCAGATAAGATGGATTGATACAGTGACTGGAGCAATGGGAGTTGATGTGTCAGAATTAGTGAGACTGGCTCAGGACAGGGCAGGATACAGATCGGCTGTACATAAGGTCACTAGGGGTTACAGGTGACTCTACGGCACATAACAACAATAGGATTCACATCTATGAGCAGCTGTGAAGCACTGGCATGACCGTGCATCATCCTTCAGCCCGCCAAAAGGGCCTTGCAACAGGCAAGGAGATCTCAACTGAGGTAGTGGTCCTAGGAACCCCACTGCAGAACAGCAGACTTGACAGGGAGACACAGCAACTGAGTGGCTTACCTGGAGGTAAGAAGGTGCACTTCAACACCAAAGGCACAGGGTCCGATTGCACCAGCTGTTCTCCAGGAGAAAGGTGGTCAGTCTCTTCCCATGAGATTTATTGCCTCTGAAAACCTGCTGGAGAGTCAGCCATGTGTCAAGACCAAACACCAACTTAGAGTGTTTAATCCAGGTTAAGCATAATTCACCCAAGCAGTGAAAATTATTAAAGTCGACATCAGCTTTGCCAGTAACGAGCCCTGTCCTCTGCCATCAGTGGCGGCCGACACACAGTGACCCTGCAGGATGGAATAGAATGCTCCTGGGGGCTTTCCAGGTTCTACATCTTTATGGGAGCAGAGAGCTTTCTCCCAAGAAGCAGCGGGTAGATTTGAACTTCCAGCCTTCTGGTCAACAAACACTTAATCCACCATGCTACCAGGGCTCCTTGTAGGGCAGTTCTTCTCTGTCCTAGAGAAGAGGAGGAGGAGAGGAAGACCCTCAGCGAGAGGGATTGACACAGTGACTGCAGCAATGGGCTCAAGTGTGTCAGAGACGGTGAGGCTGGCACAGGCTGGGACAGAGTTCAGGTCTGTCGTTCATAGGGTCACTATGAATCATGCAGAGCTTGACAGCACCTAACAACTCTGTCCTATAGAGTTATTATGAGTTGAAAGCTATTTGAAAACAATGGAGTTTTTTTTTCTTCTTTGTTTGTCTTCTAACTGTACGTTTATCGAGATTCCTGAGAAGATATCTGTCAATGAAATAAATGCTATTGACAGCTGATAGACACCAATGGGAGGGAGCTCTGGTGGCTTCCTGGAAAGGAGCTGTGCTGCCAAGCCAAAAACATGCAGTTCAAATCTCCCAGCTGCACTGTGGGAGAATGATGGGCACCCTCTTCTCGTGGGGTTTACAGCCTCTGAAAACCTGCATGGGCTTTGAGTTAGAAGCACAACTCCTTATAGACTAGTCCCAGAGCTCCTTCAGAGTGACACAGTGGGGGTGGCTGCGAGGGGCGGTGCTGACCCCCAGAATTGTCCAAAACAACAACAAAAAAAAAAAAAGAAAAGAAAAGAAATGAAAAGCCATCTCAAAAGATTTTTGGCTGAAGCATCAGAGAGGCTGGACAGGGGTAGAACGATTCACCCTGGGCCAGATGACCACACCTTCTCAAATGTATTCGTTACTGTGTGTTGTTGAGTCAGAACTAACCCATAGCTGACCCTCTAGTGAGTTTTCAGAGGCAACAAATCACACGGGAGGAGATTGCCCATCTTTCTACCATGGAGAGTGATAGAACGGAGCTGGTGGATTAGAAGGAGGAGTGGCATCCACTTCCGTAATAGTTTGCCTCTGGAAACCCTATGAACCTGGAGAGAGGATGAAAGGCACCCAAGCCTCGAGGACTCTCCTTCATAGGGTCGCTGTGAGTTGCCTGAGACTCGACGGCACTTAACAACAACAACCACCACCTTGGGATCATAGCACAGCTTCTTACCACTACACCACCTATCTTGACTGTTGCTGTTATGTATCATTGAGTCAACTATGACCCATTGCGACCGATGAGCAATGGCTCTGAACTCTGCCCGACCCTGAGTCGGCTCACCATCTGACACACCTGCCCCCATTGCCACACCTGATGTGTCAGCCCATCTCATCCAGTGGCTTCCTCTCCTGAGCTGGCCCTCTACCCTTGCAAACATGATGCCCTCCCTCCAAAGACTGGTCTCTACTGGCCACACGCCCCAAGTATATGAAGCCTCTAAAGAACAAACTGGTTTCACCATCTCCAGGACAGACTTATTTGTTCCACATCCCCCCAAACAGATAACGAAATGCTGTGGCTTGAGAATAGATTGGTCCCATCAGATGATCTATTTTGAATCCCAGGTCGTTTCTCAAGGTGCTTTGTGACAGGCATGAGGACAAGCCGCCTCCCCCTCCAAGGCCCCTTCTCCCCTAGTTTTAGGGACCCTGCTGCTGTGTCAGACAATCACAACGTCTGACCGTGTCCTCCCGTGCAGACCCAGCCCGCAGGACAGCATCGGAACGACCCCCTCCCTGAGCCCCACGTGGCCTGAGTCTGGGCAGGAGACCTGCCTCCCTCTCCTCCAACGATCAGAAAACCAGTCCCACCGGAGGCACCAGATGAGTAAAGGGAGTGACTTGGCGGACACTGTCCTCCGCCAGCCACCAGCTTACTGCAGCAGAAACACAAACACAACACAGCTGCAGTCCCGGCTGCCTGGGAGCATGTGAGCAGAGCTGCAGCGACCAGGATCCCACTGGGGACTGTGAGAAGGATGGAGGGCTCCCTGTGGTCACTTAGGCCACCGAGTTATAGACAGAGGGCCTGGGAGAAAGACCGCACCCAGATCAGAGCCCGCCCTCTGCTGTGTCCACATACAGGCTCTTCCCACGCAAACACTCTCCCAGGAGACAGATGCCCCATCTGTACACAATCAATCATATGCACCTACGCGCTGTTCTTCCTGGCTTTTGCTAACAGCAGCTGAACACCATCGGCTTCCACGGAACAGGGAAGTGGCCAACTCACCTTTTGTTTGCGGAAGGCCAGCAGGTGCAGCTGGACCCCCCACCCCCACCCCCTTGCTGGATGCAGGTGCAGCCTGATTTCCCTTGCTGGCTCTGGGAACTTCAGGGTAAAATGCCTGGAGCTGTTTGGTGACACTCTATTCACTTGCAGAGTGGGGGCCATTGCCCTTTAGATGTTTCTGGATGCAAGCTTTTAGTATGCCAGCTGCCACCAAGGGTTCTGCCTGTGTGGCAACATCTAGTTGTCATCAGAACAGCAATTCCTTGACAGGTTCTGTGCACAGTGGGAAGTGAAACATTCCCACCTGCTTCCACTGTGGAAGCTTGTGCTAAGAGTAGTAGGGATCCCCCCACACCTTGTCTAAGGTCCCCAGCATCATTAAACAAGGGCACCAGGGCAAGGCAGGAGCATGGGGTGGTGTGGGGGTGGGAGGTATGAGCGTAGGGTCCCAATCTTCCACTTGAGAAGAGTAAGGCCTTCAGGAAAACCCCCAGCATTGCTGGTATACCCCTGGCACCCTGCTCATGATTAACCAAACTGAACCCACTGTCATCAAGTCTATTTTGGTTCGTAGCAATCCTCCATCAGATTTCTGGGGCTCCAGGTCTTTATAGCTCAAGGGACCTCTCCAGGGTACTGAAGAGCAATGGTGTCACTCTGGAAACTAAGGTGCACCTGATACAGGCCATGGTCCTTGAAATCACTTGCTATGCGTCAGAGAGCTGGACAATGACTAGGGATGACAGAAGGAGAATTGATGCCTTTGAGCTGTGATGTTGGAGAAGAGTATTGAATGGACTATGGTCTGCTAAGAAAACAAACAGGTTCATCCTGGAGAGGGTTAAATCAGGCTCCTCCTTGGAGGCAAGGATTCTGGTCCTTAGAAAGGGACATCATGCTTGGGAGGGTGGAGGGACAGCACAGGAGGGGAAGACCCTCTATGAGGTGGATTTATTCAGTGACTGGGGCAATCAGGATGGGTGTGCCAGAGACAGTGAGTCTGGCACAGGACAGAGCAGGGTATAGGGCTGTTGTACATAGGGTAGCTATGATTTGCAAGCAACTCGACGGCACATAACAACAACAAGTCTTTATAGAAGGCTATGCATCTTGCTCCCAAACAGCACATGGTGGATTCGAACTGCCAATGTTTTTATTAGCAGTAAAATGCATAATCCCCTACACCACCAGAGCTCCTTTCACTCATGATTGGAGCCCGAGAAATGGGTTGTGTCTTGGTAGTGGGCTGGGATGGGGGGTGGGAAGAGGCAGAAATGTGAATCTGTAGCAGGTAAGTAGCTGGAGACCGAAGACTTGGGATGTGGAAGGTCCCTACTATTCTCAACACAAGCTTCCATGGTGGATACAGGCATAAATGCTTCACATCCCACTGTGGATAGAATCTGCCAAGCATTTACCAAGGACAACGGGATGGTCTCATGCAGGCAGGGCCCCTGATGGCAGCTGACAGACTGAAAGCTTGCATCTAGAAACATCTAAAGGGAAACAGCTCCACTTTCCAAGTAGGTGAAGTTAGAATTCCCAGCAGGCTGTATGTCACAACCCCATTGGGAGTTTGTAAAACTCTCGGAGTGCGGCTCCCCAGGACTATGTTATGGGCATCTCCACAGTAGATAGAACAAGAGCTGATAGAAAGTTCCCAGATGATCAACAGGGACAGCCAAAATTGAGGACCCCTGGGAAAGAGGCCACTGGGCAAGGTGGCTTGATCTGACTGTTACAGATGAGCCTAGAGCTCACAGCAAGCTTGGTGAGGCTGTAAATTGTGTTTACGCAACAGGAGGATGTCACGTTTCTGGGAACAGCAATGACAGCCTGCAAAGGTGACAGAGATATATCAGAGTGGTCAGGCCCGTCTGCCTCCTGGGCATGAGGTTTTTCTCCCTGCTGCTAGTAGCAGTGGTGCCCAGTCCATGCCCAGTCCTGGAGGAATCCAAATGATGCGTGCCTGCAAAAAAACAGGAACTCAGCAGATGCCATTTTAAAAGCTGTGTCATCATGATAGTATACTTAGAAAACCCTAAAGACTCAGCAAAAAAACTATTGGACATAGTTGACCAATTCAGCAAAGTAGCTGGATACAGGATCAACATACAAAAATCAGTTGGATTTCTCTACAGTGACAGAGAGAATACAGAGCTGGAGCTAAGGAAAACAATACCCTTCACAATAGCTAATCACAAGATAAAATATTTGGGAGTAAATATAACTAGAAGTACAAAGGATCTATTCAAAGAAAATTACAAAGCATTACTACAAGAAAAAAAAAGAAACCTGGAGAAGTGGAAGAATATCCCTTGCTCATAGATAGGAAGACTCAATGTTGTAAAAATGGCAGTACTACCAAAGGCAATTTACATGTTCAATGCAATCCCAATACAATTCTTCAATGAGATGGAAAAGGCAATATCCAGCTTCAATTGGAATGGAAAGAAGCCCAGGATAAAGAAAGCACTCCTTAAAAAGAGAAAAAAGGTAGGAGGCATCTCACTCCCTGATTTCAAATCCTACTATGCTGCCATGGTAGTTAAGACAGCATGGTACTGGTACAATGACAGACAGACACATAGATCAATGGAATAGAATTGAGAACCCAGAAATCAGCCCATCTATTTATGGTCAACTGATTTTTGACAAGGAGATGAAATAAGTTAGGTGGGGAAATGACAGCCTTTTTAACAAATGGTGTTGGCAAAATTGGAAATCTATCTGCAGAAGAATTAAACAAGATCCCCACCTCACTCCATACAAAAAAACCAACTCAGGGTGGATCATGGACCTAGGACTGAAACCAAGGACTATAAACTTCATTCAAGAAAAGCTTGGAAGAACTTTAGTAGTCCTAATCCACAACATAAAGAGTCTTCCAAGTATCCTGAAAAATTTACAATCAGTAGAAGATAAAATAGATGAATGGGACCTTCTAAGAATCAAATCCCTATGCACATGCAAAAACTTCTCCAACAGGGTAAAAGGGAAGCCACAGACTGGGAAAAAGTGTTTGGTTAAAGGACTTATATGTAGAATTTATAAAATACTTGAGCACCATAACAAGATAGTGGTAAATAATCCAATAGAAAAATGGGCACAGAAAAAAAAATTTAAAAAATAAAAAAGAAAAATGGGCACAGGATATGAACAGACACTTCACTGAAGAAGACATTCAGATGGCCAACAAGCACATGAAGAAATGTTCAAAATCCCTAGCCCTGAGAGAGATGCAAATCAAGACAACTATGAGATATCATCTCACCCCAGTCAGAATAGCAAAATTTAACAGAACAGCGAGCACCAAATGCTGGCGAGGTTGTGGAGAGACTGGAACCCTTATTCACTGTTGGTGGGAGTGTAAAATGGTGCAACCACTGTGGAAAGCAATGTGGTGCTTTCTCAAAAAGTTGCAAATAGAGATACCATTTGACCCAGCAATTCCACTACTGGGAATATACCCGAAAGAGACCATAAACGACACCCAAGCAGATATATGCACACCCATGTTTATTGCAGCTTTGTTCACAATAGCAAGGAGTTGGAAACAACCTAAGTGCCCATCAACAAACGAATGGATAGAGAAGCTATGATATATTCACACAATGGAATACTATGCTGCATTGAAAAACAAGGAACTCATGCAATATTATTCAAAATGGGTGAGCCTGGAGGACATTATGCTGAGTGAAATATCTCAGTCACAAAAGGACAAATACTATATGGTGCCACTGTTGTAGCATAAGACTGACATCAGGGTTGGGGTAAGACTGAGAAAAACTGGATAAATTATGTTTACTGCATTGAAGCTGATGAGGGAGAGAATAGTTTAAAATTAATATGTTTTGGGGCATTATGATTATCATAAGAGTCCGGAATGAGGGTTGCAGAGTGGAATATACTTGGGGTGGAGGTCGGGGTGGGGAGTTGGGCAGGGAGAAAAGTGCAACAATGAATGAATGGAATTCTAAAATCTCTGTAGATGTTCATTGAAATTAATAATACTAAAAAAAAACACAAAAAAGATAATTATTCCAATAATCTTTGTAAGTTTTGTTAATTAAGTTGCTCAACTGAAAAGTTTGAGGCAGGAGCAGCCAGTCTGGACATCATTTAAGAAGATGAATCATTTAAAATAGGATGGCAAATGTCAACTAGACTTAATTACTTGAGTGGAATAATAAAGGATATTATCTTTAAAAAAAAAAAAAGCTGTGTCATCACCACCCAGGATCCCATCTGGTGGGCACAGCCTGATGCCTTCTTTCATCTGTATTTGAAGGTGCTTGGAGGCTCCCTGACTGATCAACGCCCTCATGATGCGAAGTGGATGGAAATAGGGGTGTCAGCACCCAGCCCCCTCTCCCACACATTGCAACACTCTCCTCCAAGGTTATAATAAAGACTTCCTAACCACTCTGTGCTATTGTAAATTCTGGCTTTCAATAAAGGTAATATTTGAACTAGGCAAGGATGCCCACCATCACCTCTCCTATTCAATATTATTTTCGAAGTCTTAGTTATAGCAATAAGACAAGAGAAGAAAATAAGAGGTATCCAAATTGGCAAAGAGGAGGTAAAATTATCTCTCTATGCAGATATGATAGTATACTTAGAAAACCTTCAAGACTCAGCAAGAAATCTACTAGACATAGTTGACCAATTCAGCAAAGTGGCACAATACAAGATCAACATACAAAAATCAACTGGATTTCTCTATAGTGACAAAGAGAATTCAGAGCTGGAACTAAGAAAAACAATACCCTTCACACAAGCTAATCACAAGACTAAATATTTTGGAGTAAATATAACTAGAAGTACAAAGGATCTATTCAAAGAAAATTACAAAACATTACTACAAGAAACAAAAAGAGACCTGGAGAAGTGGAAGAATATCCCTTGTTCATAGATAGGAAGACTCAATGTTGTGAAAATGGCAATACTACCAAAGGCAATTTACAAGTTCAGTGCTATCCCAATACAAATGCCAATTCTATTCTTCAACGAGATGGAAAAGGCAATCTCCAGTTTCATTTGGAATGGAAAGAAGCCCAGGATAAGGAAAGCACTTCTTAAAAAGAGAAACAAGGTAGGAGCGGGAGGACAAGATGCTGCCTGGTCCACACTAGAAGAATTTGCCTAAAACAATGGTGCTTAATAGTCAAAGGTCATTCCTTCAAAAATTACCCCTTTGTGTATCAGTAGGTTGGTTGGTTTTGTTTTGTTTTTCACACATTAAGACTATCTGGATTTGTCTCAGAGCACATAGGACCTAATTTGCTTGGAATTTGTCTGGAGGCTTGTTTGCAGGTACTGGTGAGGGTTAGGCTGGAATGTTGATTTGATAATTGTGATATGATGTGGTTTGGCCTCCTATTTAAAAACCCATTCGGTTGGCAGTATGGGGCTGGAATCCAGTATGGAAGTCATATGGCAGGAGCAGGATTCTACAGAGACTTGTTTTCTGGTTCTGGTGAGGATTAGTGTGGGTGGTTTTAATCTGCAGCCCTCAGGTCTGATTTTAATTGGTTTTGGCCAAACATTCTTCTATGTGGTATAGCACAGGTCTGTCCATTTGCTGTACAGATGTAACTCAAGGTTGCTGTGATGCTAAACACAGTTGACACTGATGTGTCAAATGCAATAATGGTTACCCATTGTGGACAGTGTTTGGTGGAACTTCCCAATTAAAACAAGCTTGGAAGCAGGAGTGGCATCCACTTCCGAAATGGCGTGCCTCCAGAAACTATATGAATGTGGAGGAATGACGAAAGTTATCGACGGCACATAATAACAACAACAATACAAGTGTTCAGGTCTTTCATTCATAGGGTCGCTGTGAGTAGTCTACTACTTGATGGCACTTAACAACAACAAAAGCATAAATACTTAGGAAATTTGCTCCATCTTATCTATCACAGGACTAAGATTCACATCCAGGCCATGATGGTCTTTGCAATTACTTGCTATGCATCAGAGAGCTGGACAATGACTAAGGGTGACAGAAGAAGAATCAATGCCTTCGAGCTGTGGTGCTGGAGAAGAGTCTTGAACATACCGTGGACAGCCAAGAAAACAAATAGTTCTGTTTTGGAGATGGTTAAACCATGTTTCTCCTTGGAGGATAGGATTTCGAAGCTCCGTCTCACATACTTTGGGGCATGTGGCCAGGAAAGACCCATCCTTGGAGGACATCATACTCATAAGGGTGGAGTGACAGCGCAGGAAAGGAAGTCCTCAGATGAGACGGATTGATACTGTAACTGGTGCAACTGGGATAGGTGTGCTGGAGTCAGTGAGACTGGCTCAGGACAGGGCAGGCTTCAGAGCTTTTGTTCAATGGGTTGTTATGAGTAGCTACTCGACAGCCCATAACAACAACAAGGTGCACCTGATTCAGGCTATGATCTCTTCAATCACTTACTATCCTGCTGAAAGTTAGACAAAGACTATGAGCAACTGAAGAATTGATGCCTCTGAGCTGTGGGGTTGGAGGAGAGTATATCTCATGGACTGCCAGAGGAATAGACAGCTATGTCATGGAGAAGGTGCAGCCTGAGTGCTCCTTGGAGGCCAAGATGATGAAGTTTTGTCTTACACGCTTTGGGCATTAGAGGCTAGTCTTGGAAGAGTACACCATGCTTGGAAATGGGGAAAAAGAGAGGAAGACCCTCTATCAAAGGACTGACACAGTTACTATAGCAATGGGCTGGCAGAGTGTATCAGAGATTGTGAGGATGGCACAAAATAGGACAGGGCTCAGAATTGTTGCTCGCAGGGCCACTGTGAGTCGTACGTACGTACTCGACTCGATGGTACCTAACAACATCTCATGACAAAGTGGGTTCCCCCCTCTATTATTAATTTTAAATATATTAAGAACTTTGTGTCCAGTTGATAAAAAGTCCTTTGCATAATAGGAGTCAAGTTCTAGCAATAAATACCTGTTCATCTACGTACTGTTCCACAATTAACACTCTTAACATAATTTTACAACTGATACATGCTTTTCTACATTGTTGTTGTTGTTGTTGTTGTGTACTGTTGGGTTGAAACTGACCCATAGGTGAGTTTTCAGAGGCAGTTAAACCACATGGGAGGAGACCGCCCTTCTCTCTCCTGCAGAGCAACTGGTGCATTTGAACTGTGTGCCTTTGGAATTGCAGCACAGCTTCTTATCACTAGGCCTCAAGAGCTCCCTTTCTTCATTATTATTAAGAATGCTGTTGTTATTTGCCGTCCAGTCACTTGCAACCTTAGGTACAACAGCTCTGAGCCCTACTCTATCTTGAGCCAACCTTATGTTCTCTGACACACCTACCCCATTACCCCAGTGATGGAGTCAATCCATGATATATGAGGAATCCATGGTATAGAAATCAAAGCAAAATCCATTGTGGTGGAATTGAACCAGCTTATAGTGAACTGTCAGGCAGACAACTGTCCTCTAGTGGCTGATTGGCAAGGAGCTGACCTGCCAACCAAAGTCATGCAGTTCAAATCCACCAGCTGCTCCGTGCAAGAAAAATGGGCAATCTCTTCCCATGTAATTTTCAGACCCTGAAAACTCACCAGGGGGTCAGCTACCAGTCAGTTCCAACTTGATAGTACACAGCAACAATCTTTAGGGAAAGGAGCCCAGCAGTCATTTCTAGGGAACTGTGCTTCTTACTCAAAGGCCCCACCTCTCTGGTGGTTCAAATCCAGCAGGAGCTCCATGGGAGAAGCATAGACAATCTCCTTTGGTGGGACTTACAGCTCCAGAAACTCACAGGAGGATGAGCTTATGAGGCAGCCCCAACTCTTCAGCAATGGGTTTGTTCTTGGATTGTGTTTTGTTTTGTTTTTTTAACTTTTTTTATTACACAGTAGAGAATACAACAATACCTGAATCATAAAGATTCACAGGTTGACAGACCATACATTACAGTCCAACTAAGGAAAAAAGGATAAACAAGAAAGCACAGTTCAAACATAGTAGACTTTAAAGCTCAAGAGTATGCTGACAAAAGCATGATGCCTAGACCCCACCCCACAGTGTTAGGCTACCATTTACTTGTGGTGCATGTCTGAACTAAGCATTGCACAACAACTTTAATTTTTTCACAATAATGTCGCAGGACCCAGAAATAAGAGTTTAAAAAAATGACTTCAAATCTGCATTTCAACAGTCTCCAATTTTTTTTTTCTCTGTCCCTTGAGGAATTTGGACAACAAGGAGTTGCTTTCTTTCCCTAAGTATTCCAGAGGTAGGCATGCTTTGCATAAGTAAACGAGCCTTGAAATTTTTAAATCCCCAAGACATGCACCTACACCCAAAAATAAATAAA
>NW_006399875.1:6861231-6893099 GCF_000299155.1 Elephantulus edwardii | reverse complement strand
TCTCTTTCGGGTATATTCCCAGTAGTGGAATTGTTGGGTCAAATGGTATCTCTATTTGCCACTTTTTGAGAAAGCGCCACATCACTTTCCACAGTGGTTGCACCATTTTACACTCCTACCGACAGTGAATAAGGGTTTCAGTTTCTCCACAACCTCGCCAGCATTTGTTGCTTGCTGTTCTGTTAAATTTTGCTATTCTGACTGGGGTGAGATGATATTTCATAGTTGTTTGGGGTGTGTGTGTGCATTTTTTAATGTTATAAATCTCTGCAGAAGACTGTGCATCTTTCTCTAGCAGAACAGCTGGTGGATTCGAACTATTAACCTTTTGGTTAACAGCCAGATAACTATGGTTACTATAACCGCAGAGTTTCTAAATATACAAACAGAGCCTAAAAAACAAGATACAGTGGTGTGAGTCACTCTGTCTGTGTAAAGTTGGCTATTCATTTGCTGAGAAAACGAAAATTTCCATAAAGATAAATTCAGTTTTCTATCTCCTTGGAGGCAAGGATTTTGGCCATGTTGTCAGGAGGGTCTAGTCCTTGGAGAAGGTCGTCATGCTTGCAAGGGTGGAGGGTCAGCCAAGAGAGGAAGACCCTGGATGAGATGGATTGACACACTGACTGTGGCAATGGGGACAGACGGTCAGAGGTTGGCTCAGGATAGGGTCGGGTTCAGAGGCACTGTTCATGGGCTCCAGGGCACCTAAGAGCCCCCTCCCAAGGGTTCCCTGAGACCACACAGCGCACACCACCCATCTGACACACGAAGACAAAGACAAAAACAGTGTCAGAAAGGGGAGACTTCCACTCTATGAAACGACACAGATATAATAAATATTTATTGCTAGAAACGGCATTTTCAACAAAGGTTCTCCAGAGCGCATATCCAACCTGGTTATCTACAAAGAGCCTCAATGGCTCCTAAAGTGCAGCGAGTTTGATAAATAATCATTAAAAATACAAAATGATACAGAAACCGCCCTTTGACAAAATGGACTTTGAAAAGTCCAGAATTGAGGTTCTAAAGTAGGTAGATTGTGGGCAATGGGCCTCCTGGAGCGCAGACTAGGTGAACTGGTTTTGGGTAAATCGAATGGTGGGAACGCAGATTTCCTGTGGGATGCGGCTGGAAGGACCCAGCCAGGACCAGTGAGGCCTGCCTTCCGAGTCTGGGCAGGGAGACCCTGCACAGAGGAGCCCAGCGGGAGGGAGGTGCGCAATCCCCGCGCCCCGGGCAGGAAGGAGACCCTGCGCCCAGGGCGTGCGCACATGCCCGAGGAAGGCGCGCCATCCCCGCGCTAGCTGTCCATCCCTGAGCACCTCCTCCTCCCTCAGTGCCGCCGCCAGCTGGGCCTCTGGTCTGGTCACCCCTTAAACCTGCCGACACCCTCACGTCCTTTTCTTAAAACGAGATGACTTCCGCCGTTGTTTCTGCGCCTCGGCTGCGCGCTTCCGCTCGGCCTCCTCCGCCTTCTTCTTCTCCTCCTTGGCCTCCTTGTAGCGCCATTTGGGGATCTGCAGGTGGGCGCTGTCCTTGGTGTTGCCCCTGGAGGCTGCCCGCTCCGGGTGGAAGGTGGGCGCGGGCGCCTTGCTGACCCTGACCTTGGGGATGACCACGCCCGGCCGCACGCTGCTCCTTCTCAGCAGTTGCAGCGGGAGGAGGCTGGCCTTCCGCGGGGGAGGGGCCACCTGGGAGCCCCGCAGCGGGGGTGTGGCCAGGCTTGCTCTGCGGGACCCCTCGCTGGACACCTCGCTGGACCGGGAGGGCTGGCATTGTGACTCAGGGTCCTGAGCCTCGTTCCTGTCCTGGGCAGGAGTGCTTCGGTCCGCTCGGGTCCCCAGGATCTCCTGCACCGCCAGCCGCCTTTTCCCGACGCAGGGTGGGTCCTCGGGACAGACGGTCTGGCAGGCCACTGCCACGGCCGGGCTGTAGAGGCTGGTGGTCATCCTGACCATGTGGTCCAGGGCTCCGCCATCCTCCAGGCCCTGGACCGAGCGCGGGGTCAAAGCGGAGCGCAGGAAGGCGGCGAGTCTCTGCAAGCAGTTCTTGGAGTCGGCGGACTTCGGAGTCTCTGTGGCTAGCGGCAGCTCGGGCTTGTACTTTTCGGAAAACTGCTCGGGGCAGGGCCGCTCCAGCAGCCTCCGGAAGAGGCGGACGGCCTCCCAGCGGCCCGTGTACGCTGCCCACTCCTGCGGGGACATCCCGCGCCGGGGGTCCTTGGCGTTGACATCTGCCCCTGCGCGGAGAAAACACAAACAGGCGTGAGCGCGGGCAGGAAGACCTGCCCTCCGCGGGCTGAACACGAAAAGCAAAACTTCAAAACCCAGTCACAGACTCCAGCTCCCTCCCCTCAGAATCCTGAGGTCTAACTGTCAAGGGGATGTTTTCCAAAAGAGGTCCAGGGGCCTCTTCCAGTAAGAACTAGAAAGTTCTGACTCGGAAGTACAAGAAAGACACCAATACCAAGTGAGAGCATGACAAAGAAACAGGTTAATTGACTATGAACGAGTCAGGACAGACTGACCCCGTTCTTAGAAAGGGGTTTATATGTCTTTTGTTAGCAGGGAGTGGGGTTTAAACAACTGCCCAGTGCATTTCTTCTCACAGGTGTATGGTGACTTTGGCCATCTCCTTTATCTTGTCCTAGAGTCTGTTGTTTTGCCACATTCCTTGAGAGTCTGTTTTTATGGTCATATGGCCTCATTCCTTGAGGGTTGGTTTCGATTGTTATATTGCCACTGTCTTTGTCAAAACCGGTTCTGATTGATCTCCTTTGTCAGGGTGTCCTTTGCCATTCCCTGTCATAATGACCCCCTAAAGTGTTTTTATTCAAACACAGCTGACCCTGAGGGTTTCTTTCACGCTTTGTCTTTCCTAAGTGGAGGGTCAGTTAAAAAAAGAAGACCCTCGGTGTGATGGGCTGCATAGTGACTGTACCAGGGGTTCCAGTGTGTCAGATGGTGAGGGCGACACAGGATAGGAAGGACGGTGTTCAGATCTGTTGTTCACAGGGCGGCTGGCACTCACTAGACTTGGTGGCCTCTGATAACAGCTGGTGCTGGCTGCCTAGTGGTAAGGAGATGCCCCTACCAACCCGAGGACATGAGATTCATATCCATTAGCTACTTCACGAGATAAAAATCCAGTGCTATGTACCGCTTCTGAAAAACCACCAGAGTCAGCTATGAGTCAGTTCTGATTGTGTACATAACAATAATAGATTTACAAAACGGAAGAAAAAGAAGAGCCTACCTGACTGTAACATCTGAATCAGAATATTTTAAAAACCTTTTTTTAAAAAAAATTCTTTTCACCACTTACCACTCCTGAGTCTTACTGACTCAGTAATACTCCCAGTATGCTGACCCCCCAGGGATTTCCCGGAGGCTGTAAATTGCACAGGAGGGGATTGCCCACATTTCCCCCTCAGAGCAGCTGGTGGATTTGAACTACCAGAGAGGAGGGGGCCTCTGGGCCAACGGTACGACTCTCCACCAGAACCAGTTCCACAGTCTCTACAACACAAGTCAGTGAACGTAGTTACCATATTTTTACACAGACAGAGCAGGCTAAGGGCCTCTAATGGTGTAGGAGGAAACATGGAGGGCCGCTAACTGCAAGGTGAGCAGTTCAAATCCACCATCCACACTGAGGGAGGCACTTCCCTGCTGCAAAGACTTAGTCTTAAAAACCCTGTAAAAAGTCAACAGGAGTTGGAACCAACTAGATAGATAGATAGATAGATAGATAGATAGATAGATGATAGATAATAGATAGATGATAGACAAACAGATAGATGATTGATAGATAATAGAGAGGTAGAAGATAGATAGACAGATGATAGATAATAGATAACAGATAGATTACATAGATAGATTGATGGAGAGATAATAGGTAGATGATAGATAATAAATAGGCGATAGATGATAGATAGATAATAGATGGATAAATAGATGATAGATAGATAGACAGACGGATAGTTTTGGCAAACCAACCAGTCTCATCCCCTGTCAGCTTCCTGTGCATTGTATGTGTGTTATTCATGTGGGCATGTTATTTGCAAACAAAGCAACTCCAGTACAAAACAATTCCAGTCTACAAATATCTACACGTCGTGTATTGGTAGTTCTGAAAGTACACAGTGCTCAAGGTAGACATTGTTCACTGGTTATCCGATTGTTTGGCTTTAAGACAGTTTCAGGGAGATACTGGGTTTAAGGTTTAGAGGCAGTAGTAGTCTCAGGGGTCAAATGTTTTTAAAATAAGAGATCCGAGTCTGTTGACTCTCGGTGATGGAGGGATGACACCATCTACAAAGGTACCATGCAAGCAGGAAGAGGAGGCCTCTAGAATGTTCTCAAGCTTCTTTTGCAAAGCCTTTTGGGACCCAAACAGCCTCCCTGTTTCCTCAGCCATCTTGTGGGGGGAGACCAGCGGAAGTGCTTGGAAGTGTTTGGAAGGAAATGCAGGCTCCTCTTGTCCTTTCCAGCTCAGGCCCTAGTGGTAAGAAGCTGCACCACAATCCCAAAGTCACACGGTTCAAATTCACCAACAGCTCTGCAGGAGAGGGATGGGCAATCTGCCCTATGATTTACTGCCTCTGAAAACCTGCTGGAGAATCAGCTACGGGTCATCCCAACAGTACACAACAACTTTCACTTCTCTTGTGGGAGCTTAGCTGGGCGACAGCCTGTGTGCTTCACCAGGCTGCAGGCCTTTCCAGAACAGAACATCACATAGTCCTGGCTGGAAGGAGGCGTGTGCTTAGTAAAGGCTCCTTACTGAATGGACGCTGGTCACAGAGGTCAAAGGACCTATCTGAGGCTGATCACTGAGTTACTGGGACAGGCGACCTCAGGTCCTGTCTTGAGCTTCAGCCCAGGGCACTCCCTAACCCCCGCAGAGCAGCCTTCTCCCTTGAAGTCCTGCTTATACTAATTTGTCTCTTCCTTTGTGAGTCCCACTTATGTCTTATCACTGCCCCCCAAACATTGCGAACAACAACTCAACTCAGCAGGGCCAGCAAAATGTTTAGCTTCTTAATACAGACTCAGGAATGGTCTTCCCCATCACTTGCAATGCATTAGAGAGCTGGGCAATGAATAGGGATGACAGAAAAAGGACTGGTGCCTTTCAGCTGGGCTGTTGGAGAAGAGCACTGCATATCCACCCTATGGACTTCCAAAAGAACCAACAGATATGGGTTGGAGAAAGTGCAGCCAAAGTGCTCTCGGAGGCAAGGAAGGCAAATCTTTGTCTCACACACCCTGTGGGCATGTTGCTAGGAGAGGCTATTCCTTGGAGAGGGACATCATGCTTGGAAAGGCGGAGGGTTAGGGAAGGAGAAGAAGGCCCTTCACCAGATGGAATGATTCAGTGACTGCAGCAATGGACTCAAGTGTGTCAGAGACTATGAGGATGGCACAGGATAGTGAAGGGTTTATCTCTGTTGTTCACAGGGTCACCATGAGTCCATGGTACCTAACAGCAGCAACAGTACAGATACAGAGGTTCCCGAGGGAGCATGAGTGGCTCACACTCAGCAGCTAATCTAAGGATTGGTGTTCAAACCCCTCAGTACCACTGGGCAGAGTCCTAGCAGCCACTTCCACAAAGATTCTCTTTCTTTCTTAGCTGCTGCCAAGTCACTTCTAACTCATGTGCAAGCTATGTGTGGCACAGTACAACTGCTCTATAATGTGTTCAAGGTCTGTGGCCATCTGCCAGCGCATTTTCAAGGGTTTCCTCTTGGGCACCTCTGAGTGGAACTGAACCATCAACCTTTCGGCTGGTAGTGAAGCACTGAACTGTTAGTATCACCCACGACTTCTTTCTTCATGAATACCACAGCCAAGAAAGTGCTAGGACAGAGGTCTACAGTGTAACACATAGAATTACAACTGACTCAACGGCAACATAGGATAAATCAGTTGCTGTTAGAAGCCCTCCAGTTAATTACTATTCATAGTCATCAACAGCGGATCGGAGCCTCGTCCTACCCTGCTCCATCTTCCCTGTCCCCACTGTGCTCAGGCCCATTGCTGCTCTCCCTGTGTCTATCCATCTCCCTGAGGGGCTTCTGCTCTTTCACTCTCCCTCCACTTTCCCAGCACAGTAACTTTCTCCAAGGACTGCCACTTCCTGACAACATGCCCAAAGTATGTGACATGAAATTTCACTTCTTTTTTTTTTTGAGTGTTCATATGACAAAACAAAATTTTAATAACTTTGTAATCTTCAGATTATAGTTTTGCAGAATCTCCAAAATGTATTAAGAATTTAACAAGAAAACATTGTCAGTCATACCTCAAAGAATGTCAAAGAATTTCAACTTGAAAAAACATTTTCTCAAGAAACCAATTGATGGGTAGTAGGGGAAGCTTTCCATTGCTGTACAGAAAGTTTTCAGTGGTCAACTTTTTCATCAAAATACATAAGCTCTGGAAGCTTGGAAACCTGTTCAAATCCATGTCTTTCTTGGTAGGCCGGCTGACATTTTAAACAACGGTGGCCTACTTCCCCATCACAGCCACACAATGAGACACTCCACTATAACAAACTTATAGAAAAGTAGACTTCCAGAAGATAAGTCTTTGTACAGATAAATACAGCCAGAAAATCTCCATGAATAAAGGATGGAGAAACTTCCTTTCACATACTTTGGACGTGTTATCAGGAGGGTAAAAGCCCCAGAGAAGCACATTCTGTTTGGCAAATAGAAAGAGACAGGCCCTCAACAAGATGAATGGAAATAATGTCTACAGCAATAGGAGAAAACATCACAGTGATTGTGAGGGAAATTTCACTTCTAAGAAGTATCCCAAACGCACTTCCTCCAAGACAGATTTGTTTGGTCTTTCGGCAGTGCATAGGATATCCAATAGTTATTGTCAACACCACAATTAAAAGACATCAATTTGCCTTCAGTCCATGAGTAAGAATTCATTGTTTGTGTAATGTAAGAAATGAATGAGAAATTGCCATCTGAATAATCACAGAACCACACGGAGTTACAAACATTCAGAATCCCAAGTTCCACTGGCAAATCAACACGGAGAACTAGGGCAATTATCTGGTATGTGGTTCTCAGAGGACTGGGCCTCTTTCTCACTGTAAGCAGATCAAGCGTCTGACACATGGTGGCTGATCAATACCTGCTGAACCAGGAGAGGCAGGGAGCTCTGTTACTTCCTCCCAATGGCCAGGGGGGGCCCAGCTTACCAGAGCTCTGCTGGTCAAAGTCTCAATTCGCTGACATATTAAAGAATTGCTGATTCTGGAGAGTGGTAATTATTTGGAACTGGAAATCAGGAGGAGCTCATTAGCTGGAGTACAATTTATAAATTGACTAAAATGAAAAGGGGGCAGTAAGAATGTCATTGCAAAAAATAGATGACACATTAAGCCTTTATTAATTGCATGTCACCAGGAAAGGAGCAAACTGCAAAATTAAAATCTTAATGAACACACCTCAGAAGAGACATTTCTCAAATGCTTAATGGGAAACGAAAGGAACAGCTCGTCAAAGTTTTGCAGTCATCTTCCTGTGGCTCACTTATCTTTTAAAATTCACCTTAGAAAATACAAACGTTGTAACCTGAAAAATCCTGGAATGGGTCAGAATTATGATGGGTATACATCCTGCTGGAAATGGAACCTCACTCCCAGAAAACCAAGACAGCATATGTGATGCATAGCAACCAAACCTCTGGATAAACAGAGTCAGAAACAATGGTGTCCGTCTCAGAGATGGCAGCTGATGGTTTAGCTTTAAACTTGTGACCCTCTCCAAAGAGGTCCTGGCCAAAATGTCTCAAAAGAGTCCACTCTGCCTCTTCTGATCCCATTCTAAAGATTCCATATGTAATTTTTTTTATTCCAGTTCTAGTTTCAGTATACCCATATTCTACAAACGAGGGTCTGATTATTCTTCGTTGGTCAAGACTGAACTAGTTTGAATGAATGTCTGTTTTGCTCTGGGTCTTAGACAAAATCCTGCCCCTTCAGCCTCCTGGGGAGGAATGAAGGAATTATGCTGATTTTTCACAAGTGAGGACTGCCAGGCCTTTCTTCTGTGGTACCCTTGGGTAAGAGCAAATCTCCAACCTTTCAGCTAGCAGACGTCTGTGTTAACTACTTGCACCAGGGATCATTTTTACCAGTGGACTTAAGTTTCTCAAGCCATCAACAAAGTCGATGAAAACGTGCCAGTGGAGAGTAAGAAAAGAACTGGGTGCCCAGTATCACCACACAGCTCTAACCACCAGAAGGAGGCTCGCAGGATGGCTCTGGGTCCTTGCCTCACCTACCATCCTTGCGCCCATTTCAGTGGGGCAGTCTCGTCTTTCAGAGCCAAGCGAAGATACAAATTCTTTAAGATACAGGCAGAGCTTGGGGAGTAGAGTGGAGGCTAAGAAAAGGCCATTGCCAAGTCAAGGGTGGGGTAAGAGGGACAGTCAGCCAGTGGCAATCCATTCAGGAATATATCCTGATACTGAGGACGCTTGATTTTGGCATTTTTTAAAAAAAATTTATTTTATTATTTTTGTGTGAGTATACCGTCAAATCAGATCTGACTGGTACAGGAGGAGATTGTCCCTCCTTCCCCGGCAGAGCACCTGGTGGATTCGAACCGTGTGTCTCTGGGATTGTAGTTGCAGCTCCTTGCCACTAGGCCACCAGAGCTCCCCTGATTTTGGCATTTTAATGATGTAACAATACCTCAAGGAAGAAATTAAAATTACTGTTTGTTACTAACACCGGTTTCTACATTGAAGGATTCCAATCTTGAAACAATAGGCTGTCAAGAAGCTAAATTAGCATTTTTTTTTGGCCCAAACGGAGGCTGAGGTGGGCTCAGACTCTCGAGCAAGGCTCTGATAGGGCGCTGGTGTCAAGGGGCGTGGCTCTGAGGGGGTGTGGCGCTGAAGGCCTTTGGCTGTGGGGTGTGGTTCAGGCGCACCTATCAATGGGGGCGTGGCTCAGGGATGTGGCCTTGAAGGTGTTTGGCTGGTGGGTGTGGTTCTACGGGCAGGTGCACCTATCAGCGGGGGTGTGGCTCTGAGGGGGTGTGGTCCTGAAGGCCTTTGGCTGCTGGGGTGTGGTTCTACGAGGCGCACCTTTTAATGGGGGCATGGTTATACCGGGACTGGCTCTAGGAGGAGGGCTGGCTCACAGAGGGTTCAGGCCCTGCTGAGACTGTGAGGAAGGCTCGGAAAGGGCAGATTTCTGTCTGTGGCATAGGGTCGCTATGAACAGAGCTAAGGTGATGCAACCTCACAAGATAAACAAATGACTCAATTGGAGCTGTCAGGGGAGGAAGTGTTTCCAACGGGGCGTGGCTCTTATGGGACGCAGCAGTGAAAAGGGATGCATCTGACAGGGCACTTATCAGGGGCAGCTCTGGTGGGGTGGGGCTTGGGCGGGGTGTGTGTCTCCACTGGCTGGAGCTGGGGGTCGGGTGGAGCTAGAAAGGAGAAGTAGGGCTGGGGGGATGGAGCTGAAGAGGTGAGGGGAACTGAGGGGTGGGCTGAAGGTGTGACTAAGGGTGGGCGTGGGGCTTGGGGGATGGGACTGGGGAGGTGGGGTGGAGCTTGGGGCCCGGGAGAGCGGGGCTCTGGCTTGGCGCGGCCTCGCAGCGATGGGCGCCCCCCTCCAAACTCAGCAGGGAGGGCATTGCAGGGAGAGGCCTGGCTCTGGAGGACGCAGTAGGGGAAGATGAGACGGGCGCCCACCCCCTCTGAGGTTCAGCCTATGCAGGGAGAGGTCTAGACTGTGCGCGTTGGACCTACCTGCCAGCATTAGGGCGCGGATGCACTCGGTCCGGCCCTGCATGGCGGCTTTCATCAGCGCTGTGAACCCGAACACGTTCCTCCTCTCCACGTCCAGGCCCGGGAAATAGTTCAACAAGTAGTTGGTGATGGTGGCGTGCCCTGCAAAGAGAAGCGCATAGGCCCATAGGTACGCACGCCCACAGCAAGGACCGGTCCAGCCAGGCCCCAGGGGGAGAGGGACGCGTCTGTCTCCCCCTTGGATCCGGGACGGCCAGGCAACCAAGGGGACGGAGACCATGCAGTGTCCGTCTCCCCTTCGGACCCAGGAAATGACCCTGGCGGAGCTCGGGCGCACCTAGACGCACCTCGATTTCTGGCTGGTGCTGGGTCCGCAGAGCCTGGGCCAGTTCGCCTCACATCACAAGCAACGAGCTATTTTAGGAGCGATGTGGGCGCAGCGCTGGGCGCGGCTGCTGACACCGGCGGCAGCGGGTGGATCCCGCCTGCAGACAGCTCCCAGCAGGAGACGCCGGCGCAAACAGACGCAAACCACAAAGGGGCTTCCCGGTGGGAAGAAAAAGGCACCCTGACAGCAAGATCATGTCCAAGCCGGTTCAAGCTGACATCTATCTCTGCTAGTACCCAAAGTTTGAAAATACACACCACGCACAGGCACGGACACGAGCGCGCGCGCGCTCACACAGAGAGATTCAATACAGACGCACCTCGCACAGACACCACACTCACATCACATACAGATGCACACACTCATCAACATGCATGACGCATAAACCTCGCCAGACAAGATCCCCTGGAGAATGCTGGCTTCTCTTTCTCACCTTGCTACAACTTACATCTTCCAGAAACCTCCCAATCTTTATGACCTTCAAAAAGCAACAAAACAAAACCGAACCTCCTTAAACTCAGTGCTGACCCTCCAGCAGGTTTTCAGAGGCTGTAAATCATATGGCAAGAGACTTCCAGTCTTTCTCCCACAGAGCCACTAGTCGATTTCAACCATCAGAGAGGCACCACCTCTGGGTAGGCAGCCAAGCTCCCTGCGGACCACGACCCCCCTCAGAGCTCTCAGGGCCTGACTCAAGCATGGGTTAGGCACTGAATAAAGAAGCCCGAAGATGAACTGATGCCCCGAAATTGTGGTGTTGGCAAAGAGAACTGGATATATCATAGACTGCCAATCTGTTATGCATAGCATTGCTACGAGTCCCAGTCAAATCACCAGCACCTAACACAATATTTAAGGTAACTGATTGCTGGTCTTCCCTCCCCTGAAGCAGCAGGATGGGTTAGAAACGGTAACCCTTCATATAGCACCTGAAAACATAGAACTCAAGCTTGAGGAACCTCCTGGCACAGATCAGTGAGTGATATTTCGATGATTCCCAAGTGTCTATTCCCCAGGGGCCAGGAAGGAAATTTTAGACATTCACACAGTTCAGATCTTAATGGGCCCTACTTTCCAGGACACGACTCACCATGAGTATTACAGGGAAACAGAAACCACAATCAGGGAACCCCTCAACTTTCCATCCTCACACCACAAAATTCCCCGAGTCCACAAACTTTCTGTACTCCTCCCATGCACAGAACGTTTCTTTTCTTACTAAGGGCACAGTCCTTCCTCTCTTCTAACAGGTGTAACCAAATGCTCCAGAGAATCAAGGAGGATCCGAGATTTCTTTTCACATGCTTTGAACATGTTACCCGAGGAGTCTCTGGAGAAGGACATCACGATTAGTAGTAAAGCAGCTCCTCACTTCATTGCAGTGCAGTTGGAATCAACTCATTGCTGATCCTCAATAAGTTTCTAGAGTCTGTGAACTGCTTGAGAGGAGATGCCCACCTTTCTCCCATGGAGCCACTGATGGATTTGAACCATCAGATTCTGACTCATTCATGGCCTTTGGCCTGGTGGTAAACTCCCTGTGGGATGCACCATCAGAGCTCCCTCAGTCGTCCTCGATCCCATTGTTGTCAAGTTGGAACCAGCCCAACACCGACCCTTCCATGGGTTTGCTGACACTGTAAATTGTACGGGAGAGGGCTACCCATCATTCTCCATAGAGCTGCAGGTGAATTTGAACCACTAGAGAGGGGCCACCTCTGGGTTTGCAGCACAACTTCCTATGGACTACACTGTGGGAAGCCAAATATCAAATTTAATATTAATAATAAACCAAATGCTAAATCAGGGTATAATGGAGGCATAATACAAGCTGGAGTTCACCTGAGGCCCTAAGGCATTCCTTAAGAGTCAACCTTGTTCTCAGTTTATATTTACTGAATTCCTCCCTCCAGAGATTAGCATAAGGTAAACAATAGAGCAAGGGAACACTGCATGGGTCAAAATTGGGAAGGGCATACGCCAGGGATGTGTCCTATCTCCATAACTTTTCAACCTGTATGCAGAACAAATTATCTGGGAGGCTGGGCTCTATGAGGAGAAATGTGGGGTCAAGATTGGTGGAAGATCTATCAACAATCTGTGATATGCAGATGACACAACCCTGCTTGCTGAAACTGAGGAGGATCTGAAGTACTTGCTGCAGAGGGTCAAGGACTGCAGCCTACAATATGGATTGAGGCTCAATGTCAAGAAGACAAAGATTCTCACCACTGGACCAATTGGTAGCATCAGGATGGATGACGAAGAGATTGAGATTGTTCACAGCGTTAGTCTGCTTGGATCCACAATTAACACTCTTGGCACCAGCAGCCAGGAAATGAAAAGACGTATTGCGATGTGAAAGTCTGCTGTTAGGGACCTCTCCAAAGTACTGAAGAGCAATGGTGTCTCTCTGGAGACTAAGGTGCATCTGATACAGGCCATGGTCTTTGCAATCACTTGTTATGCGTCATGGACAATGACTAAGGAGGATAGAAGGAGAATTGATGCCTTTGAGCTGTGGTGCCGGAGAAGGGTATTGAATGTACCATGGACTGCCAAGAAAACAAACAGATTCATCCTGGAGAGGGTTAAACTGTGCTGCTCCTTGGAGGCAAGGACTCTGAGGCTTCGTCTGACATACTTTGGACATGTTGTAACGAGTGACCGGTCCTTGGAGAGGAACATCATGCTTGGGAGAGTGGAGGGACGGCGCAGGAGGGGAAGGCCCTCTATGAGGTGGATTGATTCAGTGACTGGGGTAATTGGGATGGGTGTATCAGAGACAGTGCGATTGGCACAGGACAGAGCAGAGTTTAGGGCTGTTGTACACAGAGTCACTATGAGTTGCAAGCGACTCGACGGCACATAACAACAACAATAACTAGTTTCAAGTACAGAGTGCTCCTAAGAGGTAAAGATGGTGAAACTACATAAGCTGGTCATATTTTCAGGAAGAGCCAGTCCTTAGAAAGAGACATCATGTTGGGCAAGGTGAAGGTCAGAGACAGAGAGGAAGACTCTCAAAAAGACGGATTGACAGTAACTACCACCATGAACTTGAGTATTCTAGAGATCATGAGGATAGAGCAAGCTACTGAGCTGTTGTTCCTCGGGGTGAGATGAGAGGTAGTCGACCGGACAGCATCTAACATATAACAATAACAGTTTGAAATGAATATTCTTTTAAGATTTTAAAATGAAGATGTGTCCTCGTTAGTCTAGAAGGATAATTGAAAGAGACTTCCTTATTAGACTGAAGCCCTTTCTTTGTTTCGTCTAGAAGAACATTGGAGGAAGACCTCGGGATCAAGATGAAGCTCATTGTTGACGTGTGCCTCCCCATCCTGAAGTATGTAGCTGAGATTCACTCCCGTCTCAATAGCGTAACAGACAAGACCTTGTGTCTCTGTGTCAAGAATGGGAAGGAAAATTTTAACTGAAAGCTGCCTGGATTTGCTCTTAATTGCAGACTTTCCTGTTTAAGTTCTTGTCTGTTTTTGTTGTTGTTGTAGTTAGGTGCCAGCAAGTCCACAAAAACTCAAAGCGACCCTATGAGCATCAGATACGAACCCTGCCCTGTCCTGCACCATTCTCATGTCCTTATAAATCTCAAGAACACTGTGGAGTCACCGCATGGATCCATTCCATGGAGGGCCTCCCTCTCTACCTCTCCTTTTCCCAGCGTGATGTTACTTTCAAAGGACTAGTTCCTCCTGAAAATATACCCAGAGTAAATAAGAGTAAGTTGCACCATCCTTCTTCTAAGGAGAACCCTGCTTGGACTTCCTTCAAGACATTTGTTTGTATTTTTAGCAGTCCAAGAATATTCAATACTCTTTGCCAACACCACAATTCAACGGCATCAATTCTTCTTTGGCCTTCCTTATTCATTGTCCAACTTAGATGCATCGGAAGCAACTAAAAATACCAAGGCACTGGGTGCACGTTAGTCTTTAAACTGATGCCCTTGCTCTTTAGAACTACTACAGGAAGTAGCATATGATTAATGGTACTGAAGGAAGAAGTCCAAGGTTCACTGAAGGCATTGGCAAATAAAAAAACCCCAAGGTCTCAAGAATTAATGGAATACCACTTGAGGTGTTTAACAACATCTGAAAAGCTGATGGAGAGTCAGCTATGAGGTGGTTGACTCTGTGGAGCTACAGAGGCCATAGATCTATCTGTATGAAAGGAAGCTCTTCACTGACATCCAAGCAGATATATGCACACCCATGTTTATCGCGGCTTTGTTCACAATAGCAAGGAGTTGGAAACAACCCAAGTGCCCATCAACAAATAAGTGGATAGAGAAGCTGTAGTATATTCACACAATGGAATATTACGCTGTATTGAAAAACAAGGGGCTCATGCAATATTATTCCAAATGGGTGACCCTGGAGGACATTATGCTGAGTGAAATATCCCAGGCACAAAAGAACAAATATTGCATGGTGCCACTGTTGTAGAATGGGACTGACCTTGGAGTTGGGGAGAGACTGAGTAAGATGGGTTCAGTAATGTATACTGCACTGAAACAGAGGAGGGAGAAAACTGTTTAAAAGGGATATTTGATTAGGTATTTCTGTCATGACAGGAGTCTAGAGTGATGGCTACATAGTGGAGTGGACCTGGGGGAGGGTTTGTAAAACAATGAAAGAATTTTTCTTTTACTTTTCCAAGGGGGTACTGTCCTGGGGGGAGGCTTGGGAGGGGAGAAATGTGCAACAATGATGAATGGAAATCCAAAGCCTCTGTAAATTTTTACTGAAATTAATAATAAATTTAAATTAAAAAAAAAGAAAGGAAGCTCTTCATGATTCTCAGTGACGTCATAAGTGGATTCGAACCAAGGACCTTTTTACTAGCAGCACAACTTGTAATGCACTATGCTACCAGGGTTCCCTTTAGGTGCTTCTAGTCACCTATCTTTTTTTCCCTCTCAGATAAAATAAGCAGCTATGATTGTGCAGTAGGATGCGTTTCTGGCTGCTAACCCAGAGTTCAGCAGTGCAGCCATTCTGAGAGAGACGACGAGATAGTCTTATTCTGCAGAGATTCACAGGCTTAGAAAGTCAGGGGAGGAAGGTCCTGAGTCAGAATCAACTTGACAGCAATGAGTTTGGGATTTTTTTTAATTTGCAATGGAAACAATCTCCCTATGTTGTTGTTATGTGCCGTCGAGTCATAGCGACCCTATGTACAACAGCCCTAAACTCCTCTCTGTCCTGTGCCAATCGCACCCCTATTACCCCTGAATTATCACTGAATCAATCCACCTCATAGAGGGCCTTCCTCTTCTGTGCCGTCCCTCCACCCTCCCAAGCATGATGCCCCTCTCCAAGGACCGGTCTCTCCTTACAATATGTCCAAAGTATGTTAGACGGAGCCTCAGAATCCTTGCCTCCAAGAAGCCACCTGGTTCAACCCTTTCCAGTATGAATCTGTTTGTTTTTCTAGCAGTCCATGGTACATTTAATACTCTTCTCCAGCACTACAGCTCAAAGGCATCAATTCTCCTTCTATCTTCTATCTTCTTATAGGGAGACTTTTTTTTAATGAAAAAGTCTCCCTATAAGAATATTCAAATACTTGCTAGTATGTCTGAGAGCTGGGCAAAGAATGACAGAAGAATTGAAGTCTTTGAGCTGTGGTGTTGGAGAAGAGTGCTGAATATCCCAAAGAACAAACAGATGTGTCTTGAAAAAAAGTGCAGCCCAAGTCCTCCTTGGAGACAGGATGGTGATGCTTCATCTCATATACTGTGGACACGAAGCTAGGAGGGGCGATTCCTTGGAGAAGGACATTATGCCTGGAAAGGTGGAGGGACAGGAAGACCCCAACCAGGGGGACTGACACAATGATGGCAGCAATGGTCTTGAGTGTGTCAGAGATGGTGAGGACGGCAGAGAGAGTTCTGATGTGTTGTTCACAGAGCCGTTGTGGGTCGTGCTCAACTCGACAGCACCTAACAACAGCAGCGTATGAATACAGAATACCTGCTCTGGTGGCTTTGTTCACAAGGAGTTTCACTGCTAACTCAAAGACTGCATTTCTCCAGTGGTTCGAATCCATCAGCACCTCCATGGAGAAAGATGGTCAGTCTCCTCCTGTGCGATTTACTGCCTCCGAAAACCTGCCGGAGGGTCAGCTATGGGTCAGTTCTGACTTGATAGCGGTAAGTAGAGTTTATATGAACATAAAATACCTCAGGATGAACAGTAAGCTCAAATTTGGGTGATTTTGGATTATAATTTACCCCTCTCTTCCACTTCACCCTCCTTGTAGGAGGTCCCAGCCGTTTTTAGACCTGGTGTTTAGCTTGCTTTCAGGACCCTAAATCCTGACCCTTCCTATCACCTTGTGACCCCATTTTTTCCCCATCAAGAGATACATTGGACAATTCAATGTGCTGAAGAGAAAAAATTAATACTTGACATCTTCTTACTCTGACTTTAATGTTTTCTTACCCACAGAACCAAGAATTCATTATGAATATGTTTCTGATAAAAAATGAACCCTGCCAGCTTTCTTTTTCACTCAAAGTTGCTGTCTGGTGCAACTCTTTGCTTTCTGGTTCACAGCCTGGCTGACTTAATTGAAATTTAAAACTGAAATCCTGGCTGCAGGGAGTGGAGGGATCGGATTTCAGATGATGTCAGTGACAGGCAGGAGAGAAGGGCCTTCCCAGAGAATGCTGGGAGAGGCAGTGCTTGAGGCCAGGGGTGGGCCTGTGCTGGCCTGCAGGGACCCTGCAAGCTAGCTGCTGCCAGTCCCAGTCAGAACATTCCTGAAAACCAGAGTTCAAAAGACATGAAAGGCCATGCTAGGAAACTATGTACATTCACCTAATTCCAAATTCTTAACTCAAAAATGAAATTAGCAAACACTTCCACCAACCAGAAAAATGATGCCAAGGTCAGCTAACGCCATGGTCAAACGTGACCACCACAGCTGCTGTAAGTCCCTGGTGACACGTGCTGACCCTCCCCTGGGTTTCCAAGGATGTGCATCTCTTTACAAGAGGGGATGCGGACCCTTCTCCAGAGGAGGCGCTGCTGGGTTCTAACTGATGACCTTTCAGGTGTTGTTATTAGGTTGTGAGGTGCTGTCAGGTTGACTATGACACTATGATGAACAGACCTGAACCCTGTCCTATCCTGTGCCATCCTCATCCTCACTGGCACACGCCAGCCCACTGCTGCAGTCACTGTGTCAATCCACTTGGTTGAGGATCTCCTCTTTCGCCAAGCATGATGTTACTCTCTGATGCCTTTGAGCTGTGGTGCTGCAGAGTATTGAACATACCATGAACTGCTAGGAGAACAAACAGGTTCGTCTTAGAGCGGGTGAAACCTGACTGTTCCTTGGAGGCAAGGATTCTGAAGCATCATCTGACCCACTTCGGAAACGTTGCAAGGAAGGACCACTCCTTGGAGAGGAACGTCATGCTTATGAGAGTGGAGGGGCGGTGCAAGAGAAGAAAATCCTGGATGAGATGGGTTAATTCAGTGACTGGGGTAATGGGGGTGGGTGTGTCAGAGATGATAAGGTTGGCTCAGGATAGAGCAGGGCTCAGAGCTGTTGTATAAGATTGTTATGAGTCACAAGGGACTCGTGGCACTTAACAACAGCAACAGTGGGCAAAATCTTGAATGGTTCAGGAAGCATTAAAATAAGACAGAGGAAGTGCACAAAATCATTATACCAAAAAGAACTGGCTGACATGGAAATATATTAAGAAACAGATATGATCAAGAGCCAGTGGTATGAAAGAAGTTCAAGTTGCAATGAAGCCACTGGGGGAAAAGCCCAACAACAACAACAACAACAACAACAACAACAAAAACCAACAAAACAAAAAACAAAACCAAAACAAGGCCCCAGGAATCAATGGGATACCAATCGACATGTTTCAAATGACAGATACAGCCCTGGATGCGTTCACCAGTCTATACCAGGAAATTTAGAGGACAGCTGCCTGGCTGACTGACTGGAAGAGATCTGTATTTCTTCGATTCCCAAGAAAGGTGATCAAACAGAATGTGGGAATGATTTAACAATATCATTAATATCACATGCAAGCAAAGCATCATTGAAGATCATTCAAAAATCACTAGAACTGTATATATCGCGAGGGAACTGCCAGAAGTTCAAGATGGGTTTAGAAGAGGCCATGGCACCAGAGATACCACTGCTGATGTCGGATGGATCCTGGCTGACAGCAAATATCTTTTCATGCTTTATTGACCCAACGGCATTTGACAGTGTGGATCATAGCAAACCTTGATTAACACTGAGAAGAATGAAAATCCATAACCACTTGATTGTGTTCATGTGAAACCTTTACCTAGGACAAGAAGGTGTTGTGCAAACAGAGCAAAGGAACACGATAATGGTTTAAAATTAAGGTGTGTGTCAGGGTCGTATCCTTTCTCCATATCTATTCGGTCTGTGTGCTGAGCAAATTACTTGAGAAGCTAGACTACGAAGAACAACGTGGCATCAGGATTGGAGGAAGACTCATCTCATCAATGATGACACAACCTTGCTTGCTGTAAATGCGGAAGACTGGATGCACTTGTGCCAGAAGGTCAAACACTGCAGCTTTCAGTGTGGATTGCATCTCAATGTCAAGAAAACAAAATTCTCACCACTGAACCAATAAATATCATGATAGATGGAAAAAACCCTGAAAACTGCCGACGACTTCATCTTACCTGCATCCACAATCAATACACTTGGTACCAGCAGTCAGGAGATCATGAGACTTATTGCACTGGGAAAGTCTGCAGGCAGGGACCTCTCCAGATAACTGAGGAGCAAAGATGCCAGTTTGAGGACTAAGGTGACAAAAGAATAAACCAATATTTTGGAGGAAGTGTTCCAAATCAGAGGGCTCCTTAGAGGCAAAATGGGGGAAACTTCGTCTTTCATATTGGGGACCTGTTGCTAGGAGGAGCTGGTCCTTGGAAACAGCCATCATGCATGGCAAGGCGGAGGGTCAGAGAAAAGGAGGATCACCACCGAGATGGACTGACAGTGTCTGTAACGGTGGGTTCAAGTGTGTCAGAGATGATGAGGCTGGCACAGGATAGGAGAGGGTTCGGCTCTGCTGTTCTCAGGGTCATGCTCAACCTGATGGCACCTAATGACAACAACAACGGTGTGGAGTGTGGTCTGACGCCTCGAATGCAGCCCCTGTGCCCTCTCAGCAACATTCACATCGATCCACAAAGGAGGGACCTCGCTGACAAGCATATTCTCAAGCTCCGCCCTATCTTCTCCATCAGAAATCACACCTGAGTCCTCTCAGGTGCTCTCACCTGTCCCAGGTGAATGGCAGCTGTTCCCTGGGGACCCTGGGCTCTCCGGTAACAAGCCTCTTGGGAAGGAGCAGCTTGGGAGGATTCAGTTACCTCCACCCCCAGAAAGAGGTCAGGAAAAGTCACTTCCTCACGCAGAGCCAATTAAGACGACCAGGAAAACATGGGTTTGTCTGCAAGGTTCACAAGTGATGTGAAAACCTTCCCTGTGTCTCCCTGAATGATTCTGCTACTGAAGCAGGGGTCCCCTGGACAGGGTGGGTTTGACTGGCACCTCTCCCCTGGACTCACTCATCCCTGCAACCCTACTGAGTCCTTGTCACCCAACTTTGTGGTACAGCGACTTCAACTGGTCCCTGACCCCTTCACTGCTCCATCAAATGTCAGCCTTGGATTCAAGGCTGGACGAGGATGCTCATAGCACCCAACCCACACACCCACCATAGTGTCCCTACCAAGCCTGCTATCTGTCATATTTCCATGCAAACATATGCACGCGGCACAGTTTCTGCAAGCCGGGCAGCAACCACCCCCTGCAGCATGCTAGCTTCTGTGCACATTGTTTGCATGGCCGAGTCACGTGTGCACAGCACAGCTCTCTCCAAACAGCATCTGAGCTGCAGTCCCCAAAAGCCCATCACTATCGAGTGGACTCCAACTCTTCCGTGTGTAAATCACAGACCTGAGTCAACCCTTGCCTGTGAGGTGTCTCTGGGTGAACTGAAACCTCTGATCCTTGAGATAGAAACTGAGTGCACTAGTTGTTTGCAGCACAGCACCCACGGACTCCTGCCTGCGGTCAGGGAAGGGTGGTTGGGTGGGCCTCTTCTCTGCAGAGCTCCTAGAGGTCAGAACTGTCCTTATTGTCTGCGTCTGAGTCCTGCCCATGGGAGGAGATGAGGCTTCTGTGATTAGCCACTGACTGAGCTGTTGCTGGGTGCCGTCATGTGGAGCATGACTCATAGCAACCTGACGAACGACAGATCTGAGCCCTTTTCTATCCTACATTATCCTTATCATCCTGTTGTTGTTAAGTGCTGTCAAGTTGCAGGTGACTCATAACGACCCTATGAAGGAAAGTCCTCAACACTTGAGTGACTTTCATCCTTTCTCCAGGTTCATAGGGTTTCCGGAGGCAAGCTATTTATGGAAGTGGATGCCACTCCTGCTTCCAAGCTTGTTTTCATTGGGGAGCTCCACCCCACACTGTCCACCATGGGTAACTGTTATTGAATAACTTCACAGCAACCACAAGTTACCTCTGTACAGCAGGAGATACACCAGGCATATATGACCTAGAAGAATGTTGGACCAAAAACAATGAAAAACAGGCCTGAGAGCCGTGGATTAGTTACCCATCTTTGGCTTGGTAACATCGCTTTCTGTCCACTGGGCCAACTGATCACTCTCTATGTTGATGTTATTGTTGGTAAGTGCCGTCGAGTCATAGACGACTCATAGCGACCTTATGAAGGAGAGTCCTCAACACTTGTGTGACTTTCATCCTTTCTCCCGGCTCATAGGGTTTCATCCTAGACACATTTAATCTTGTTGAGTGGTCTTCCTCTCCTTCACTAACCCTCCACCTTTCCAAGCATGACGTTTCTTTCTGTAGTGTGTAAAATTTAGTGTTCAGATGCTCCACTGGAGAAGGAGGGGAAATCTCCTTCTGTATCAGCCAGATCCGATTCGACAGTACACATACATACACACAAATAAACAAAATAACAAAGCGGTTCTCCTGAAGCACAGCCACGGTCTCAGGAATGTCAGCTTCTCAACGCGGAGGCCAATAAGCCAGAACTGATGTTCCAGAAAGCTGACTCTGATCTGGAGTGCATTCTATATGGGCCGGGATATGACATCAAGAACAATCTTTCTGATTCAGCTGGCGAGAAAAATCCAGTTACACACGCTTGAAGGAATTGTCAGCAATTAAGTCTCGATAGCAAACTCTGCATGCACTCTTTAAACCACTTGCTAATGAACGGGAGAAGAAGGGCCGGACTTTGGTTATTTTCAGTAAGATTATGACTAAGAGAACTACAAAAGTTAACAGACCAGAAGCTGTCACCACCCAATGAAGAAGAGAAAAGTTTCATAAAGCAATTAAAGTCTTACATGCCAGACTTGTGAAGAAATGGACTTGCAAAATGGGACCCAACAGATCAATTCCAGGACAATTTAGGAAGATGTCTTGCCTACGCTTGCTAGTGAAGTTTGGGGTGGGTAACTGGGTAATGATTCCTTTTAGAGACGAGTCAAATATTAAGAGGAAAGGCAGATAGATGAGGAAAGGATCAAAATATATATATATTTCTACTTCGTGGTGTAATTTCAGGTAATACAATCTCTAAGGTATTTTCAATCGGTTTTCTTCAGGTTTAATTAAGATGTAGAATGTGGATTTCTTGGTGTATTGTAAAATGTTTTCACGTGTTATTAGTCAAAATGTGACTAAAGCTTTAAAAATTAAGAAAAAGAAAGGAAAAAAAAGTCTTTCCTAGCCTCTGAATTTGACATCGCCATGTGGATGGTGGGAATACGTGAATAGGATGTGTTAGCCTATTCCCAAGGATTGGCTAGTCTTGCCATTAAATTGAGCTGGCCCAGTAGCAGAAGGGTCTTTCTCACCAGTAAAAGAGCAAACAAGAGAATAGAGTGTCTTCTTCAGAGCCAAAAATACTTGTGGCAGACAAACTAGGAGGGTCTCAGGGGGCTGCAGCCACAGCCACCAGAGCAGAGAACCAGAGACCTAACATGAGATGGGACTGCTACGTCATTGCACCCAGAGCTAAGAACCTTTGCCCAAGTTTGTCGGACAGCTAGGGGTGAGGGTGAGGTGGAGGTGTGCAGCATAACTGTCAGGACTGAGCACATTTCTGAAGCTGTCCTGACTGTATTCTGCTCCTAACCTGGATTATAACCTTTTAGTTAAAACCAGCATGGTTCTATGTGATCTCTGAGCTACTGCATCGGATTTTAGACCCTTTAAATCAGTAAAATTGGTGTTGAGATGAGGAGAAAGAGATAAAGCAGCACAGGAGACACGTCTGATCGCATGTGAATTGGTCTTGTGTTACTGATGCTATTGATGGGGACAGTTCCCCTTTATGAAGTTGGTAAAGGTCAAATATGACCATCCTCACACAGTACTTGCTCTTTTTACACTTTCCAAGGAATAGCCTCTCCTAACAACTTGCCCAAAATACATGAGATGAAGCTTCATCATCTTTTCCTCCAAGGAGCACCTTCTCCAGAACATTCTCTGTTCTTTTGGTAGGCGATAATATAGTCAGAACTGTTCTCTAACACCATAATTCAAAGACACTAATTCTCCTGTCCTTATTCATTGTCCAGCTCTCAGATGTGTATCAGGTGATTAGAAAGACCGTGGTTTGGACCAGGCACAGTCTTTAAAATGACATCACTGGTCTTTGGGACTTTGAAGAGATCCCCTCAATAAGCTGATTGTATAAAGTAGCCCTTTCTAGAAGCCGCAGCCTAGGCTTCAGAGCACCCTACATGGAGGCAAAGCATCCCCCTGGAGAACAGAAGCTGTGAAGGCTGGGGCCACAGCACCAGATGCCTTCCCAAACCCCATGAGTTACTGTCTGTGCTCAATAATGAAAGTCTGGGTGCCTAAGTTACCTCACAGCTGACCCTTCTGAATACTGGCTTGTTCTCACACACATCAAATACACCTCACCCACACCATCTCCAAGGCAGAGGCTGTGTCATGAGAAAGGGCTGGAAGGCTCTCAGGGGTGGGACTTCCTCACCAGGACCCATGAGGTGGGCTTTGACCGTCTCCCTGGCTTCCTGGCCTGATTCACCAGATTCCTAACACGTCCGTATTAAGTTGTTACAGTTGTTTGCCATCAGGTCAAAACTGACTCATAGCTGACCCTCCAGCAGGTTTGTAGAGGCATGAAATCACATGGGAAGAGATTACCTATCTTTCTCCTACCGAGCAGCTAGTGGATTCCAACCACTTGCCTGCACGTTAGTTGGCAGTGCAGCTCCTTACCACGAAGCCACCAGCTCCCTACACCCCTACAACATAGCCCAAAGTCCTATTTTGCTTCCAACTGAGAAGCTGGCTGGAGAAGTGGAATCTTTAGAAGCTCAGTGTCTTGAAACTGATCACTTATGAGGCTAGTTCATTCCTTGGTGACAAGCGAAGGGTGATTCTGAAGAGACAAGCCTGACTATCCCAGCTTGTAGAAGCACGTTGTCAGTTCTAAATGAAGAGGCCATTGTGCACTTGGCAGTTACGGTGCAGGTACTGGCCTCTCAAGAAGGACAATATGTGGGTGAATGTTATAAGACCCCCGCCTCAGTCTAGTCCCACCTTGTTACAGTGAAGCCAAGCGCTCCCAGAGAACACGAACTCAGTGCCAGAACCGACTCATAGCTGACCCTCCAGCGGGTTTTCAAGGCTGTAAATCACATGGGAGGAAACTGCCCGTCTGTTCCCTGTAGAGCTGCTGGTGGATTCAAACCAACAAAGAAGTGTTGTCTTTGGGTGGTGGTTGTTGTTGTTGTTATGTGCCATTGAGTTGCTTTCTACTCACAGTGACACTATGTACAACAGCCCTAAACCCTGCTCTATCCTGTGCCAATCTCACTGCCTCTGACACACCCATCACGATTACTCCAGTCACGGAATCAATCCACCTCATAGAGGGTCTTCCCCTCCTGCGCTGTCCCTCCACCCTCCCAAGCATGATGTCCTCTCCAAGGACTTCTCCCTCCTTACAACATGTCCAAAGTATGTCAGACGAAGCCCCAGAATCCTTGCCTCCAAGGAGCAGCCTGGCTTAACCCTCTCCAGGATGAATCTGTTTGTTTTCTTGGCAGTCCAGGGTACATTCAATACTCTCTCCAGCACCACAGCTCAAAGGCATCAATTCTCCTTCTATCCTCCCTAGTCATTGTCCAACTCTCTGATGCACAACAAGTGATTGCAAGGACCATGGCCTGTTTCAGGCGCACCTTAGTCTCCAGAGAGACACCGTTGCTCTTGAGTACTTTAGAGAGGTCCCTAACAGCAGACTTTCCCATCGCAATATGTTTTTTGATTTCCTGGCTGCTGGTGCCAAGCGTGTTGACCGTGGAGCCAAACAAACTAAAGCTGTGAACAATCTCAATCTTTGGGTTACTAGCGCAATTCCCAATGGACTGTGAAGCCAGAGCTCCTCCAATGAGCAGCTGTTGGATTTTCTAACTCTACAAGGTTGTTGTGAAGCGAAGGACTCAACTTTGTCCAGAAAGGTGTCTGACCTTTTCTCCAAGCTACTTGCTTGCCTTGGGGCCTTGGGTTAGCCAGATAGCAACCTGTGCTTTACTGTGGGGGCTGGCCACACTGGGGCTGGGGGCTGGTCACACCACAATGTCCAACCATGTGGCCTAGAGCTGGAGCTCTGAGTCCTGGCCTGAAGACTGAGATGAATCACATAGGCAATCCATCACTTTTTAAAAAATTGTGTGTGTGTGTGTGTGTGTGTGTGTGTGTGTGTACCGTCAAATCAGATCTGACTGGAACAGGAGACTGCCCCTTCTTCTCCAGCAAAGCATCTGGTGGATTCAAACTGCATACCTCTGGGACTGTAGTGTAGCTTCTTGCCACTAGGCTACCAGAGCTCCCGGCAATCCATTACTTAATCATGCCTACTTTATTGATACTGTGATTCATGGCGAAGCTGTGAACAGTGGATGTGGACCTTGACCTATCCTTGCCATCCTCATGGCCCTTGCTCTTTGTGACAGTCACGTGTCAATCCATCTTGTTGAAGGTCTTCCTCTTTCTCTGACCCATCGCCTTTCCCAGCACGATGTCTCTCTCCAAGGACTGGCTCTTCCTGAGAATATACCCAAAGCAAGTGAGAGCCCCCATCCTCTGAGGAGCAGCTGGTTACACTCCCACTGTTGTCAGGTCCCGTCAATCTGTCCTGACTCACTTCCTGTGAGACAGAAGGAAGCACCCTGTTCCGCTGCACCCTCGCAATCTTTGCTAACGCAGAGCCTATTGTTGCAACACCACGTCAATCCCTCCTACTGAGGGGCTTGCCTTCCTTTTCTGACCCTCCAACGTGACCAACCATGATGGCCTCCTCCAGGGACTGGTCCTTCCAGATAACATGCCCAGTGTACGTGAGCATGCAGGTATCATGCCCACCTCCGGGAAGAACGTGAGTTCCTGTGCAAGGTGACCTCAGGCACTGCATAGTGGACTGCTCCCCAGCCTCTTCTTGGCTGTCACCAGAAGCAGACAACAGGCCTTTCTTCTTTGGATGTGCTAGAGGGGTTTGAACTGCCAACCTTGAGGTTAGCGGCTTAGGTTGCAAGCTTGTTTGTGCCTCTCAGAGACCTGACTCTGGACACTGTAGCACTGGTGAGCTTACACCATGTGTATCATCACACATGACTAGCAGCAAGGAGAGGGGTCCTAGATCTATGGGGGCTCTGCTGGGCTCCCTCAGCTCTGCCCTGTGCATTCTCCCCATTGGCTGATGTTAATCTGTATCGTTTCCATGTGGTTGTGCTGATGGATACCATTGAGTTGGAGCCAGTCCATAGCTGACCCTCCAGTGGGTTTTCAGAGCCAGTTAACAGCACGGGAGGAGATTGCCCATCCTTTGCCTATGGATCAGCTGGTGTAATCTAACCAAGCACCGTTGGGATTGCAGCGCAGCTTCTTGCCACAAGGCCACCAGAGCTCCCTTCCCATGTTGTCAGGAGAGGCTACTCCTTGGTAAATATACCATGCTTGCAAAGGTGCAGCGTCAGGGAAGGAGAGGACCACCCTCAACCAGATGTATTGACACAGTGACTGTAGCAATGGGTTCGGAGTTGAGTGTTGAGGATGGTGCAAGCCAGGACAGGGTACAGGTCTGTTGTTTATAGAATTGCTAGGAGTCCTACCCAACTCAACGGCTCCTAATAGAATTTCCTGAAGTACACCACTGTTACTATGTGCTGTTAAGTCTGTTTTGACTCATAGTGTCTCTATGTACAACAGGGCAAACCCCTTCCCAATCCTGCATCAAGCTCCGGTCAGTGCCAAGTCTCAGCTCCCTGCTGCAGCTGCTGTGTCCACGCACGTCCCTGAGGGCTGTCCTCCTCTCTGCTGGATCTCTACAATGTGCCATAACCATGAGCAAAGCAGCCTCTAGGGAAGAAGCTTCTCCGGAGAGTTCGAGGCATCCTTCTTCTGAGTTATCAAACTGGGGGTGGAGTTTGTGGTGGGTGGGTCCACTTCAAGGTTTCTCTGAACTTGCCCTCGGGGTCAGAGCTGAGGGCAGTGTGGGGCCTTTGGTCTCCCTCATTTTGCACATGGTCGAATGTTTGCCATCACCTTTGGGCATGTGTGCTTTCATATATTAGCTCTGGGGGATCTTGTGGTGACATCCGTGTCACCAGTGAGTTTAGCAGCATCTCACTGTTGAAAGGCTGGTGGGGTTTGTAATGTGCGAGCCATGGTACAAGGCTGAGTGTTGGGTTTAGCTTCTTTCTAGAAGATGATGCCGAAGTCTGATCTGCCCAGTGTGGAACTCTGCACAAGTGGGTTAACCTTCCACTGTCCCCAAATACACAAAGAGAATGCGTCCTCACCCCAACAGCCACGGCCATCCATGTGTGGAGCTGTCAACTCTGCCCCTTCCTGCGTCAATCTCATGAGCGAAGGTGGGGACAAGCCCCCTCGCTGCATGGCACCCGCACCCTCAGAGGCTCGGGCTGGGGCCGGGTCTTACCTGCCTGAGCGGCTATGATGAGGGCGGTGTTCCCCTCGTGGTCCTGCCAGTTGACGTCCACGTGGGGGCATTCTGCTAGGACCACCACGGTGTCCACGAAGCCGTGGTAGCAGGCGACAATAAGGCCAGTCTAGAAACGAAAGGGGAATTGGTCAGAGGACAGAGACCAAACATTGCTAATCTGTTTGGCGGCCCTGGGGGTCCCACAGCCCCCGGGTAGGCTGGACTGGAGGCCACACAGAGCAGTGAAAACAGAGAAGGCCAGCTGGTCACTCTTTGGTTCCCAAGGTGCGCAGGGCCAGCTAAGGGCCCTGGGAAACAGCACCCGAGTTGGAAATGACTCACAGCTGACCTTCCAGTGGGTTTTAAGAGGCTGTAAAGTTGGTGGAAGTGTAAAATGGTGCAACCACTGTAGAAGGTGGTGTGGTACTTTCTCAAAAAGTTGCAAATAGAGATACCATTTAACCCAGCAATTCCACTACTGGGAATATATCCCAAAGAGACCATAACTGACATCCAAGCAGATATATGCACACCCATGTTTATCGCAGCTTTGTTCACAATAGCAAAGAGCTGGAAACAACCTAAGAGCCCATCAACAAACGAATGGATAGAGAAGCTATGATATATTCACACAATGGAATACTATGCTGCATTGAAAAACAAGGAACTCATGCAATATTATTCCAAATGGGTGAGCCTGGAGGACATTATGCCGAGTGAAATAGCTCAGTCACAAAAGGACAAATACTATATGGTGCCACTGTTGTAGCATGAGACTGACATCAGGGTTGGGGTAAGACTGAGAAAAACTGGATAAATTATGTATACTGCTTTGAAGCCGATGAGGGAGAGAATAGTTTAAAAGCGATATATTTTAGGGCATTATGATTATCATAAGAGTTCAGAATGAGGGTTGCAGAGTGCAGTATACTTGGGGTGGGGGTGGGGGAGTGCGGGAATATTGTATACCAATGAAGAAGTTCTTTTGTTTTTCGAAGAGAAGAGCGAACTGGGGGGGGGGGTCGGGGAGAAAGGAAGTTCTTTTGTTTTTCGAAGAGAAGAGCGAACTGGGGGGGGGGTCGGGGAGAAAGGGTGCAGCAATGAATTAATGGAAACCCAAAAGCTCTGTAAATGTTCATTGAAATGAATAAAAAAGTTAAAAAATAATATATTAAAAGAAAAAAAGAGCAGTAAATCACATAGTAGGAGATTGTCCACTTTTCCCCCACAGAGCAGCTGGTGGATTTGAACTGTGTGCCTTCAGGTTGGCAGAACAACTCCTTACCACTAAGCCACCAGAACTCAGTTACTGAACGTGGTGTATAATGATACAGATGAGCGAGACGTCCGGAAGTCGGACAGGGTGGGGGATGCTGGAATTCAATGTGAGCTGCATTTCAGTACTACGTAGAGGAGGTCTCGTTTGGCTTCACTAGAGGTGACATGAGATGTGGAGAAGCTGAGGGACTGCGTCAAAGGTTCATCCACTTGGTGGGCTTCAGTGCTCAGTGTCTGCTCAAGGACTCATCTGGACATTGCAGTGAGTGTGGCTTTTTAGACACAGTTAACATCTGCAAAAGGCAGTGCAGGGGTTAAGTGCTTGACTGCAAACCAAAAGGTGGATGGTGGAATCGCAGACACGCCACCAGAGAAGGATGTGGCAGTGGCCTCCCACGCTGGGTGCCATCTAGCCAGCTCCCACTTACAACAGAGAGAACGTCACTCCGTCCCATTCCCAGTCTCTGCTGTGCTAATCCTGTTGTCGTGATAAAGAGTCCAGCCTTGGGAGCCTCTTGAAGCAGAGCCCTCTGTCCTAGAGGCCGGCTGTGCGTCAGAATGGACTTGTGGACAACGGGTGTGACATCTACAGGGTGATGACTTGACTTAAAGGAGATTACCTTCTGCAAGGTGCACCTCACCCAATCCCCTTCTTCCAAGGGAAAAGGCATTGAAGGAAGCTTCCCTAAGAAGGTAATCTGCTCTTTTTATAGCTCAGACGAGATTAGACTCAGGGCACACCCTCCTGCAAGGTGGCATTCACAGAAACAAGACCTGATTTCCAAAGACGATTATAGTCACAGAGACAGGGTTAGAGGTGGGGACTACATTCAATTCATCACGCTTAGGATTGACAGAAAGGACCCTGTAAGGTTGGATGACAGAGGGCTAGGCTCCTGTAATGGACGTAGCTGGAAAGCTTTGTTCTTTCAATGGACAAATGGACTTGGCCAATGGACTATCAGTGTTGGTGCTAAACCAGGGGACCCAGGCCTCACCCATCACCACTGGACTGAGAGAGACCAGAGACCAGTACACTTGTCACCAGGGAAGTGGTTTACTTGAAATCCTAATGTGCGTTCAGTTACTCAGTGAGTGTGTAGGGATAGTTGCTGGTTAACAGCACAACACCCCACAGACCACAGAGTCCATCCTCAGGCTTGGTTTTCGAAGCTGAGGGTTCAGCAGGGAATACGAGGGTCAAAGTCCTTGGCCGCTGGAATTTTGTTTTCTCTTCTTGTTCTTAATTATAAATGAGGCGCTGAAGACTATACTCAAGCAGAGCCCTGGTGGTGGGGTCGTGATGTGCTGGGTTGACTGGAACTCATAGTGACCTTATGGACAGCAGATCTGAGCCTTGCTCTGTCTTACACCATCCTCATGATGTGTGGCATTCCAAGACCCATGGTCACAGTCTCTGTGCTAGTCTATCCTATTGAGGGCTTTCCTCTCTTTCTCTGACCCTGCCACCTTTCCCAGCATGATGTCTCTTTCCAAGGACCTTCCTGCTGACACACCCGACGTTTGTGAGACAAAATCTCCCCATCCATTTCCAAGGGGCCTCATGGGAACACTTCCTCCAAAACACACTTGTTTGTTCTTCTGGCGATGAGGCTCATGTGGAGATGCTATGCTAGAGGAAAGGCTGGTGGTTCAAATGCACCAGCTGGGTTTTTAAAAATTTTATTTATTTTTATTTTTGTGTGTGTGTACCATCAAATCAGATCTGAATGGTACAAGAGGAGTTTGCCCCTCCTCCTCCAGCAGAGCATCTGGTGGATTTGAACTGCGTACCTCTGGGATAACAGGGCAGCTTCTTGCCACTAGGCCACCAGAGCTCCCTGCACCAGCTGTTTTGAGGGGGAAAGATGCGATCTCCTCCAGTAAAGATTTACAACCTTGGAAACTGAAAGGAGGGTCACTGTGAGCTGAAAGGGATGCAAGAGATACCAGAAGGCGTTACCCAACAACTGACATTCACACCGGCAGTAATGACAGAAGCCTGGGGATCTTACAGGGCAGTTTTACTGTGTATAGGGTTGCTATGAGTCTGAATAGAATGGGTATTAATGGGTATTTGGAGAGGGCCCAAATTCTTCCATCATTATCATTGCCTTGGGGCCATACGCTTGCAGACATGGCTCTTGTTCATTTGGAAAGAGGGGAGAAAAAACAAACCCAAGCAACTACAGTCACAACGTTACCTTGAGGTAGACACTGAGTTGAGCAGATTACCATTCTTTCGTTCTTTCTTCCCAGACACCTCTGGGTGGGTTTGAACCACTAACCTAGTGCCTAGTCATCAGGATCACCAAAGTATTCTCATAGCACCAACTGAATGCACAGTCTCAGCCATTCTCCCCATGACTATCAATCACTTGGTAAATTTTGTCTTCCCATTATGGCTATGGTTTATGGTGTTGTTCACAATACCAAAGACATGGAAAGAGCCCAAATGTCCATCAACAAGAGAATGGACTGGAAAATTGTAGTACATTCCCACGACGGAATATTATGCAGCTCTCAGGAGTAAGGATTTTGAAAAACACCATATAGCATCGGAGAGGCTAGAGAGCATGGTGCTGACTGAACCAACTTGGACTTATAAGGACAAATACTGCACAAGACCATTACAGTAAAAATAGAAGGTTAAATTATGTATACTACATTGAAACAGATGAGGGAGGGAACTATTTAAAAGACATATATGATTAGGTATTATTGTCAGGACATGAGTCCAGAACGAAGGCTGCATAGTGGAGTGGACTTGGGGGGAGGGCTTGTATACCAATGAAAGAATTTTTCTTTTACTTTTCAAAGAGAAGAATGAACTGGATTGGAGGGGCAGGCAGAGAGAAAAGTACAACAATGAATGAATGGAAATAAAAAATCTCTGTAAATTTTCATTAAAATTAATAGGCCAGGAGCTGATTGTGGAACAGACCACCAACTACTCATATGCAAGTTCAAGCTGAAGTTGAGGAAAATTAAACCAAATCCAAGGCAACCAAAATATGACTTTGAGTCTGTTGTTATTGTTCTTATGTGCCGTCGAGTTGTTTGCGACTCATAGCTACCCTATGCACAACAGCCCTAAACCCTGCTCTATCCTGTGTCTGCCTCTGACACACCCATCCCGAATACCCCAGTCACCGAATCAATCCATCTCATAAAGGGTCTTCCCACCTGAATTTCAGAACCATCTCAGGAACAGGTTTGAAGCCTTGAACACTAATGAGCGAAGACCAGATGAGTTGTGGGAGGATGTCAAGGGTATCATCCAGGAAGAGTGCAAACGGTCATTGCAAAGACAGAAGAG
>NW_006399875.1:6857644-6859668 GCF_000299155.1 Elephantulus edwardii | reverse complement strand
CTGTGGTGCTGGAGAAGAGTATTGAGAATACCATGGACTGCTAGGAAAACAAACAGATTCATCCTGTAAAGGGTTAAACCGGGTGGTTCCTTGGAGGCAAGGATTCTGAGGCTCCGTCTAACTCATTTTGGACATGTTGTGAGGAGAAACCAGTCCTTGGAGAAGGACATCATGCTTGGGAGGGTGGAGGGACGACGCAGGAGGGTAAGGCCCTCTATGAGGTGGATCGATTCAGTGACTGGGATAATCAGGATGGGAGTGTCAGAGACAGTGCGATTGGCACAGGACAGAGCAGAGTATAGCGCTGTTGTATATAGGGTCGCTATGAGTCGCAAGTGACTCGACTGCACATAACAACGAACAACAACAAATAATTTTTTTTAAATAGGATAATTAGTAAGATGAGGATGAATGTCCAAAGGGGATTGAGGGTGGGGTGAGGGGAAATCACAGGATCATAGAATTTAGTGGGCAGAGAGGAGGGGTGAAGGGATTGGGATAAAGCTAGTGAGGTCCTGAAAAGATGGGGTGATGGTGGGGATAGATGAATGGTAATTAATTTTATAAAACACAGTATATGGGGATGAGCTTCAGAAACACAATGTGGATGAAGGAACATGTGAAGCATAACGTACATGAATGAAACAGAAACACCATGTACACAAATTGTGTATACAAACCAATATAAAATTAAAAAAAAAATTAAAGAACAGCCGATTTATTTGAGTGAGATGCATTCTGTTTCCATTGAGAAATTCTGTCCTGTCCTCGGAGACCAGTTCACACGAGGCTGATTAGCCAGCAGGACGATGGGATGTGATCAGCAAAAGCAGTAATCCCAAGGGAAGGATTGTTTGTGCATCTGAAACCCGTCTGGACAAACATTATGAAACAGACAGCAGGCTGGCCTTTCAGAGCTGAAGCTGCAAGCGAAACCTCCCTGCGTGCACATTTAAGACATTGCAAATGAAAATTATCAGCGGCCCAAGGCAAGAATAGCATCCAACTGGGGAGACTGGGTGGAGGGGAATTTAGGATGAAACTAAGTTACGTCATGTGCTCAAGGACTTCACATGGATGAACTTTCCAGGAGAGACTGGCTTCCCAGATCTGTCTCATAGCCAGGAGCAGGGCTCCTGTTCTCCTTTTTACAAGTCTGATGAATAGACACCCCAACCCTCTGATGAAGCTTCCACAAAAGAGATTCCATGGAAAGGTGTCTTGTAAATGTCTTCGTAATCCTAAGATCCCAGGAAATCAGCTCTCTGTTTAAACTGATTGTTGCTGTGCCTGAAGCCCGGGCAGTCACAGCCGACTCTCCAGTGGGTTTTCACAGGCAGTAAATCACTGGACACTGTCCATCCTTCTTCTGCAAAGCAGTTGACTGTTGTTATTATTATTAGGTGTCCTTGAGTCAAGTATGACTCATAGCATAGATCTGTGAACCCTGTCTTATCCTGTGCCAACCTCACAAACTCTGACACACTCAACCCCCCTTGCTGCAGTCACAGTGTCAATCCACCTGGGTGAGGGTTTCCCTCTCCTTTGCTCTCCACCTTTCCATACATGATGTCCTTCTCCAAAGAATAGCCTCTCCTAAGCAACATGCCCAAAGTATGCGAGATGAAGCTTCACAATCCTTGCAATGGTTCAAAATTGGGAAGGGGGTTCACCAGGGATGTATTCTGTCTCCATACCTTTTTAATCTGTATTGCAGAACAGATCCTCTGGGAACGCTGGACTGTATGAGGAGGAATGTGTCAAAAAGTCTCTGAAATGTCCTCTTACCTTCTACCTGGCACGAGACTCACCAGCTCTACACTGGTAACCAAGTTTCAAACATTAGCCAATTAAAGTATTGTTGTTGTCGTTATGTGCCGTCGAGTCGCGTGCGACTCATAGCGACCCTATGTACAACAGCCCTAAATCCTGCTCTATCCTGTGCCAATCTCACCGTCTCAGAAACACCCATCCTGATTACTCCAGTCACTGAATCAATCCACCTCATAGAGGGTCTTCCCCTC
>NW_006399875.1:6837399-6856828 GCF_000299155.1 Elephantulus edwardii | reverse complement strand
AAGTATAGGTTTCGCATTAGCACGATCAAGTGTTCTGGGATTCCCATTCTTCTCAGAGTCAGCCACAGTTTGTTATGATCCACACAGTCAAACGCCTTTACATAATCAATGAAACACAGATAGACATTCTTCGGGTATTCCCTGCTTCCAGCCAAGATCCATCTATTGTTTGTAAAGTATTATTACTCATTAAAAAAAGTAGTGTAATATGTTTTGTGCTGCTACGTGAAAGGTCAGTAGTTTGAATTCACCAGCCTTTCTGGGGGAGAAAGATGGATAATCTCCTATAAAGATTTACTACAGCATCAAAAACTCACTGGAGAGTTGCCCTGAGCTGATGGTGCTGGAGGATGAGTCCATAGGTGACAACTTAAAAAAGCAAACCTGATTGCTGTTGAGTCCGAATCAACTCCTCGCTGACCTTCCAGCAAGTACTCAAAGCCTATCAATCACACGGGAGGAGACTTCCCATCTTTTTTCGAGGAACCACTGGGAGATTTGAACCACTTGCCTCTGAGTTGGCAGAGCAATGCCTCACCCACTAGACCACTTGTTGGTAGGTGCTGTTGAGCCAACTATGAGTCTCATGACCCTCTGAACAACAGATCTGAACCCTGCCCTGTGCCATCCTCTCCCTCTCTGATATGCTGGAGACCACTGTCACGGTCACCGTGTCCATCCATCTTTCTGAGGGTCTTCCTCTCTTTCTCTGACAGCCCCCTCCTACTAGGCCAGAAGTCCCTCAAAATACACAATGGGTGTGACCAGGGGTGAAACCACAGGGTCACACAATATGGTGGGTGGAGGGAGACGGTAAAAGAAATAGGAAAGATCCAGTGGGGACCTGAAAAGACGAGGTGATTGAATCCTAGTTCAATGGTGATTATTTTATAAAACACAGTGAATGGGAGTGACTCTATGAAACACAGTGTGAACGGAGGACAGTGTGAACCATATGTATACAAATTTTATATGCAAACCAACATAAAAGAATTTTAAAAAATGAGTTAATTTTACTTTTCAAAGATAAGAACGAATTAGGAGGGAGGGGTGAGGAGGGAGAAAAGTGCAACAATGAATGAATAGAAATTAAAATAAAAAAAGTGCAATGGCCAAAATAATGGACTTGCACATAGCAGCCGCTGTTGCCATGACTGGTTGGCTTGCAAAGTTCTTATACATTGTTTTTCTTTTTTTAAAAAATTTAATTTTAATGAACATGTACAGAGATTTTCTATTTCCAAACATTCAGTGTTGCATTTTTCTCCCTGCCCACTTCTCCTCCCCAGTTCGCTCTTCTCTTTGAAAAGCAAAATTACTTCATTAGTGTAGAATCCCCCCCCACCCTCTGCCCCACCACGCATACACTTCACTATGCAACCTTCATTCTGGACTCTTGTCATAACCATAATACCTAATCATATATCGCTTTCAAATAATTTATTTAATCTCTCCGTCATCTGTTTCAATGCAGTATAGATAATTTATCTAATTTTTCTCAGTCTCACTCCAACCCTGATATCAGTCCCATTCTACAAGAGTGGCATCATGCAGTATTTGTTCTTTTGTGACAGATATATTTCACTCAGCATAATGTCCTCCCAGGTCACCCATTTTGAATAATATTGCATGAGTTCCTTGTTTTTCAATGCAGCGTAGTATTCCATTGTGTGAATATACCACAGATTCTCTATCCATTCATTTGTTGATGGGCACTTAAGTTATTTCCAACTCTTTGCTATTGTGAACAAAGCCGCAATAAACATGGGTGTGCGTATATCTGCCTGGGTGGCAGTTATGGTTTCTTTAGGGTATATTCCCAGTAGTGGAATTGCTGGGTCAAATGGTAGCACTTTAGCACTTTAAAGAGGCCCCTGCCAGCAGATTTCCCCAGGCAGCATGTCTTTCAATTTGTTGTGATGGCAAGAAGCTGTGCTGCAATCCCGAAGGCACACAGCTCGAGGCCACCAGCTGCTCCATGGGAGAAGGATGGGCAAGCTCCTCCTGTGTGATTAACTGCCTCTGAAAACCTGCTGGAGGGTCAGCAATAAGCCGGTTCAGACTCTGTGGTACACAACAAAAACAATCCATATAGAAGGCTGTCTTTGATCTTCTGCAGTAAGTGCTTTGAATTGTCACTTTTTGCAAATAGACTTTCAAGGCAGAGTCTGCCTTAGTGTCTCACTGAAGGACCTTCATTTGCTGCTGTGGAAAAGCTCGAAATGAAGAGAAACCGCCACCAACATCCATGACAACACAGGATGCAACATTCTGACAGCGACAGTGGGCTCCCACGTGCCTGGGATTCCAAGGACGGCGGGGGCGCGGCATGGTTTGGGCCTGTTGCTCCCAGGTTCACCCCGAGTCACAGTCAACTTTAGCACCTAGCCAAAGCAACAAACCACGACATTTTGAGATGATGTTGATGTTACACAACTTAGATAAATAATATCAACATGACAGATTCTGACCAAATCCATTCACCATCTCCTGCAGCCCATCCGGATTAGGAGACAATTTGCTTCTGTCTCGAGAGCTGCAGCTTGGAGAAAGTTCACTGGATGCTGACACGAGTAAATACATAATTCTGTAAGTCTACACACAATGGCAGGTCTTAGCAGGACTTCCAGACAAAAACAGACAAGGAAGAAAGGCCTGGCTATCTAATACTAGACATTGCTGTTGTTGTTGTTTGGTGCTGTCGACTCATAGTGACGCTATGAACAAAGAATCTGAATCCTGTTCTATCCTGCTAGACATTAGCTAAGAAAACCCTCTGGATCAGACAGTAGAGTATTACCCGATGTAGGGGAAAGTCTGCTGTCAGAGACCTCTCCAAAGCACTGAAGAGCAATGAAGTCAGTCAAAAGACTAAGGTGCCCCTGATCCAGGCCATGGTCTTTGCAATCACTTGCTATGCATCAGAGAGATGGACAATGACTAGGGATCATAGAAGGAGAGTTGATGCCTTTGAGCTGTGGTGCTTGAGAAGAGTATTGAATATACCATGGACTGCTAGGAGAACAAATAAGTTCATCCTAGAGAGGGTGAAGCCAGGCTGCTTCTTGGAAGCAAGAATTCTGAAGCCCTGTCTGACCTACTTTGGACGTGTTGCAAGGCAGAATCAGTCCTTGGAGAGGGACGTCGTGCTTGGGAGGGTGGAAGGACAGCGCAGGAGAGGAAGACCCTCAATGAGATGGATTAATTCAGTCACTGGGCTAATGGGGATAGGTGTGTTAGAGACAATAAGATTGGCATAGGATAGAGCAGGGTTTAGGGCTGTTGTACAAAGGGTCACTATGAGTCACAGGCAACTTGATGGCAAATAACAACAACAACAACAAGGCAGAAAGATGAGTCCGCCTCGACCAGGAGTAGAGAACACACAGACCGGCAAGCTGTCTGTTGTATGTGGGGTAACAATTCACAACAATTGGTGTTTTGTACTGTAGAGTCAGAACTGACTCACTGCTGACCCTCCAGTGGGTTTTCAGAGGCAGTAAATCACACAGGAAGAGAGTATCCATCTTTCTCCTGTGGAGAAGCTGGTGGATTTGAACCAGATGCCTTCAGGTTGACAGTGCAGCTTAGTCCCAACTCATAACAACCCTACAGGACAGAGGAGAAATGCTCACAAGGTCCCAAAGCTGTAATCATCCTGAAAGCAGATAAGCATGTCTCTCTCCCGCAGAGCAGCTGGTGGATTACAACCACTGATCTCTCAGCAGCCCCACTGCTTAGTCCACTGCATCACTGGGGAGCCTTAATCACATTTGATGAGGCATGTTGTTGTTGTTACGTGCTGTCGAGTCGTTTGCGACTCATAGTGACCCTATGTACAACAGCCCTAAACCCTGCTCTATCCTGTGCCAATCTCATTGCCTCTGACAAACCCATCCCGATTACCCCAGTCACTGAATCAATCCACCTCATAGAGGGTCTTCCCCTCCTGCGCTGTCCCTCCACTCTGCCCAGCATGATGTCCTTCTCTAAAGACCTGTCTCTCCTTACAACATGTCCAAAGTATGTCAGACGAAGGCCCAGAATCCTTGCCTCCAAAGAGCAGCCTGGTTTAACCCTCTCTAGGATGAATCCGTTTGTTTTCTTGGCAGTCCATGGTACATTCAATACTCTTCTCCAGCACCACAGCTCAAAGGCGTCAATTCTCCTTCTGTCCTCCGTAGTCATTGTCCAACTCTCTGATGAGTTGGGGCATACTTTGGTGAAATTCGATGAGGCATACTTTGGTGGAATTGAACCTAGAGGCTGCAGATAGGCATCTCTGGTAGCACAGTCCCTAGGGAGTTGCCCTCGTATCCAGAGGTGGCATCCCTGTGGCCACTCGAATCCACCAGTCCCTGCGAGAGAGAAAGATGGGTGTTCTCCTCCTGCACGAGTTACAGATTCTGAAAACCCACTGGAGGGCCAGCTATGAGTCAGTACCAACTCGACAGCCCTGAGTTGAGTTTGCTGTGGATGAAGAAAAAATAATCTGCTTAATTACTTCCTCAATCAGCCTGGTTTATCGTCTCCTGATTAGTGAGGTTTGATCATGGACCAGCTGCAGCATCACCCGAGCACTGGTGAGGAAGGCAGAGCCTGCAGCCCAGAGCTGTGGGCGAGTCAGAGTGCTGAGGTTCCCAAGGCCCCAGCCCCTCATAGTCCCAGCCCTGCAGATGACAGTCTGTGTGTGAGGACCCCAACCTCTTCTCACAGAACCTCCCAGCCTCAGGCCTGTGGATGAGTCTGTGTGCCGAGAGCCCCGGCCTTACTTCTCAGGCCCTCAGAATCTCAGACCTACGGATGAGTCTGCATGTTGCTGACCTCAGATGAGAGACTGTATCCTAAGGACCCTAATCCCACCCCACAGCTCCTCATAGCCCCAGTTCTGTGGGTAAGTCTGTGTGCTAAGGACCCCAAGCCCTGTGGTCAAAGATGATCACCAGGCCAGGCTCTCAGATGAACATGGACACCACCCACCCGCCCAGACGGCAGCACTGAGGGTGGAGACCCCCCTAATCCCCCTCTGCAACGCTGGAGACGTTCTGCGGCTGCATTTCCCATTCATTCCGATCTCATTTGTAATATATTTATTTTCAATGCAGGGGGTTTCTCCTTTCTCTATCACATCGTAATGCTGAGTTGGCATCGACCAAGGTGGTACATCCCACGGGAGGAGACTGCCCATCTCTCTGCTGTGGTGCTGGTGGATTCGAACCACATACCTTTGGGTTGACAGTACTGCTCCTTACCACTACTAAGCCACCAGAGCCCACTCTGCCATACTTGAATCAAACGAAATTCTTACCTAGTCCCTGCCTGGGTGTCTACAGCATCTTTTGAAATGCCACCTAACTGGTCCTGCGGGCCTCTCCTCTTCCCCGGCACCCTGAACACCATCCCTGACTCCCGGAGGTACTAGGCTGGGATGGGGCGGTCATCTCAGTGGGAAGGTAAATTGCAAGACTGTGCAGTTTTAGGAAGTTCAGCTCCACAGTGGAAGGAGTGTCGGTGGCATAGAAGGTTAGGTGTTGAGCTGTTAACTGAAAGGTTGGCAGTTCAAATCCATCAGCCGCCCCATGAGAGAAAGATGAAGCAGTCTCTCCCTGTTCAGAGTCACTGCCTAAGAAACCCAAGAGTGGGTCGTCATGAGTAGGAATCCACTTGGCTGCAGTGGTAATGGGTGGGCTGGTGATGCACTAGTTAAGCGCTTGGTTGTTAACGAAAATGCTGGTAGTTTGAACCCAGCGTATCGTTCTGTGGGATAAAGGCCTGGCTGATGACTGATGACATGCTCCCGTGGAGAATACCATCTCAGCAGCCTACACGCATGGACGGCTCTGCTCTGCCTTATAGGTCACTACCAGTCAGAGTCAAATCCACAGCTTCCAACAGCAACAGCCCTGTACTAGCTCTACATGCTGCAAATCGTGAGGGAGCTTAATGCAAAGGTCCAAGTCCATCCAGAGGTGACATGGAAGAAATGCTTGGTTATTTACTTCTGAAAAATCTGCCATTGAAAACACTGCGGGGTACAGTCCTACACGCGTGGGGTGTCATGAGTCAGAATGCACAGAGTCAGAATCAGAATCAATAGGTTAGTCCTACAATGTGAGGAGCAAAATAAATGTGGAGAGAGAGAGAGAGAGAAAGTATAGGGTCACACAGAATGAACAGAGCAAGGATCAGAATCAATTGGTTAGCCCTACAATGTGAGCAGAAAAATAAATGTGTCCAGTGGAAGAGAGAGGGAGATGGAAAGAGAGAGGGAGAGGGAGACTGAGAGGGAAAGAGAGAGGGAGAAGGGAACAGAGAGGGAGAAGAGAGGGAGAGGGAGAGGGAGGAGGGGAGAGAGAGAGAGAATACTAGAATGAAAAGGGTCACACAGAATAAGAATCAGAATCAATTGGTTAGTCCTACGAGGTAAGCAGTAAAATAAGCATGTCCAGTGTGAGTGTGTGGGAGTGTGTGTGTGTACAGGGTCACACTGCTTTCCCAGGCCCCTTTGCCTTCATTTATACGTCCAGTGAGCTTTGACTGATGTCTCCCACTCACCCTGAGCTGGAGTGGAAATAGGGCATTGTTGTTGTTGCTGTTGTTGTTGTTGTTATGTGCTATTCACTTGGAATTGACTCATTGCTGACCCTCCAGTGGGTTTTCAGAAGCAGTAAACAGGATGGGAGGAGACTGTTCATTCTTCTCCCATGATGCAGCTGGTGGATTTGAACTGTAAGCCTTTGGGTTGGCAGCACAGCTCCTTACCATTCATTAGGCCACCAGGGCTCTCTTGAGAAAATGGAGGGGAACTCTAAAATGAGAAGAGTCCTTCCCCATGGTGAACAATACAGACAGGTCAACAGTTAAGGACATCACAGGAACTAAGCAGCAATGGGCTTGAGTGTGGTAGAGATGCTGAGGATGGCACTGGACAGGGCACGGTTCTGATCCATTGTTTATAGTGTTGCTCAAAGAAACAAGAAGAAGAATGGGAACACATATGCACTCCCATGTTTATTGCAGCTTTGTTCACAATAGCAAGGAGTTGGAAACAACCTAAGTGCCCATCAACAAACGAATGGCTAGAGAAGCTGTGGTATACTCGCACAATGGAATACTATGCTGCATTAAAAAACAAGGAACTCATGCAATATTACTCAAAATGGTTGACTCTGGAGAACATTATGCTGAGTGAAATGTCCCAGTCACAAAGGGACAAATATTGCATGGTGCCACTGTTGTAGAATGGGACTGTCCTTGGGGTTGGGGAGAGACTGAGTAAGATGGGTTCAATAATGTATGCTGCTCTGAAACAGAGAAGGGAGGAAAATGGTTTAAAAGAGATATGTGATTAGGTATTTCGGTCATGACAGGAGTCTAGAGCGATGGCTACATGGTGGAGTGGACCTGGGGGAGGGTTTGTAAAATAATGAAAGAATCTTTTCTTTTACTTTTCCAAGAGGGTAATGTCTGGTGGGGGGGGAGCCTTGGGAGGGGACAAATCTACAACAATGAATGAATGGAAATCCAAAGCCTCTGTAAATTTTCACTGAAATTAGTAACAAATTTAAACTAAAAAAAAAGAATTAAGTTAGAGTAAGGATGGCAATGGAACCACCTTACCTCTGTAACTTGATTTGTGCCACTATTAGAACCTCTACCCAGAATATTATTGCTTTTCAATTTTTGACTCATGCACTTTTAACTTGTTAGTTAAATTTGTATCTTCTAGGATGCAACACTTCCATGATACATCTTCAAGGATATGAACATGTATGGCTAAGCACAATTGATAACAGTGCATCTAAATTCCAAAATCAATCTCCATAATAGTTTATGTGTTTCCTACTGCCAAGGGGGCCTGAGAGAAGACCTTCACCCTGAAACCCACAGCGTCCCTTTTCAGAGGAAGTAGCTAAGAGAATACGCCATCCCCTTTTCCTTATGAATCAGGGTGAAGTCTCTGTCAGGGAGGAGTGATAGGGAATGGCAAAGGACACACTGACAAAGGAGATTAATCAGAACTGGCTTTGACAAGCACTGTGGCAATTGGACAATTAAAACAGACATGGGGGGGGAAGAAGAACGAACTGGGGAGGAGGGTGGAGAAAACAGTGCAACAATGAATGAATGAAAACCCAAAATCTCTGTAAATGTTCATTAAAACTAACAAAATTTAATTTAAAAGAGTCCAATCAGAACCCCACCGGACAGCTCTCCGTGAGCCAGAATTCCTGGGACAGCACGAGTTATGGAAACACGAGGAGCAGACGCTGGTCCAGGTCCCGGTGGGTTGTACTGACCAGACCACACCCTTGGCCACACAAAGGTAAGGCTCTTGGTGCTGGAGAGCACGGGGATGGGATGAAAAGGTTGGAATTCTGGAAGCTTCCAATCCTAGCCCACAGGAGATGGGTTGAGGGCTATGTTGAAGGACTGGGTTGGAGGTAGTGGAGAGCGTCTAATTTCCCCCATGCTGGGACAGCCACCAGAGGGTCTCAGATGACCGTGTCATGGCCACAGTTCATTGCTTAGCCATGTGTAGCATCACAAACCCGGAGGAAAAGGTTGAGGGGAGCACAGCCCTATTATTCTATTTTCAAAACTCCTTTCAAGATGTCTTCTCCGCCTCCTCTCTTCTTCGCCCATCCCACAGATCATGCAGCTCCCGATCGTAACTGAAACTGACACCTGCCCTCTGACTCGCGTTGTTGGGGACGGCAGGGCTTTGGGGCACCTGCTCCCCAGATGCTCATTAACATCTTCAAACTTGATATTTTTTTTCAGAATTTAAATAAAACCCGTTTATAAAAGTGAAGTTGCTGGATACTGTTAGCCACCACGGGGACCACAGATCAACTCCACCCTGAGAAACTCAAGCTCCCACCAGAGTGGCTGGAATTTTAAAGATGACAGACATCAAACATTGGCAAAGGCATGGCATGGGAACCTCCGGGCACTGCTTCTTGTTCTCAGTGCCACCGAGTGTGACTCATAGAGACCCTAGGAACGACAGATCTGAACCCTGCCCTGTCCTGTGTCATCCTTACCATCTCAGACACACGTGCGGCCACTGCTAGTCACTGTGTCACTCCATCTCATTAGGGGTCTTCCTTTCTTTCACTGACCACACCCCCTTCCAAGTATGAGGTCCCTTCCCAAGGGATAAATAGCCTCTCCTCACAACATGTCCAAAGTTTGTGAGATGAAGCTTCACCATCCTTGCCTCCAAGGGGCACTCTGGCTGCACTTTCTCCGTGACATCACTGTCTGTTCTTCTTGGAGTCTGCTGGTGGGCACGTAAAGCAGAACAGCCAAACTGAATGGAGGACTCACAGTGCCTTGTACAGTTCAAAAGAGGCCTACCTTACACCAACCAGCCAAGCGCAATGCAGAGTCGACTAGGACTTACACTGCAGTGTAGACCCCACAGCTTCCCTAAGGCTGTTCGCCTTCTCAGAAACAAACTGCCTCACTCTTTCCTTTAGAAGGGCTGGCGGGTTTAGAACCACCAACCTCTGGTATAGAAACTCAATGTTTAACCTACTGCACCACCAGACCCCCTAAAGAAAAGCCTGACAATCTCACACTCATAGTTATCGTCTCATGATTATCTCAATTAAGTAAGAATCCCAATTCTTCCTCTTGATGGTGTCTGAACCACACTTAGGCTTTCTTCATCTTGTTTTCTGATTATTTCTCGAATAGATTAGGATTAAAGCATTTATCCTTTCATTCAATGATGAATGTCAGGAAGCACTGATGATGTCAGAATGTGCCTGGCGTCACTGGTGAGGTGAGGGGGTCTGTCCAGCCAACAGGGCGTGGATGCTGGGAGAATTCCTGCTGGGTTCTGGATGGTCAGGGCGAGGACACACGAGTTACTGGTCACTGGGTGGGTGGCACAGGAAGTTGCACCACTTGTTGATGGGCAGGTCAGGGGTCAGGATAGGGTCAATCTCACACATAGTCACTGACCTGATGCTGGGGCCACACTGAATGCCAGGGGCGACAGTGGTGCAGAGGTGGTGAGCACAGGTGTGTCTGTGGCAGGTGACACAGCACAAGAGCACCCTCTGTGGGCAGCGGCCAAGTCACAGTGCTGATGGCATGGAAGTGAGTACCATGAACTGCTGGGAGGGGACACAGATGGTCCCCAGGATGGGGTGGGACAAGGTGGTCCAGTCTGTAATGTGGGGGGTGGGGGAGCAGGAACTCTCCACAGAGCGCAGCCTCATGAGGACCCAGCCCCAACCAAATATGGGCAGGGCTTTCCAGAGTCCAGTCAGGTGCAGGACCTCTAGCCCCCAATACCAGGATCATGCGTCTACCAGGACCATCAGGGACCTCCACTGGGAAGCACTCAGTCCCCGTTTCCTGGCTGTCTCCCTGCTCCGTGGTTACCTGGACCCCACTGGTGAGCATTCTGTCCCCATTTCCTGGCTGTCTCCCCACTCCTCAGTCACCTGGACCCATAGGGTGCCCTTTGATGCTGTTCCTTCCCTCCTTAGATCTGGCTCAAGCTCTGCTCACTTCCCCTGGCTCTGGGTTCGCTGACGCAGCCCCTCTGCGTCCTGTTCCGGATTCCGTGAAGCAGCTCCCTGCTCAGGGACTCTGCAGGCTGCTCTCAGGACGGCCAGCTGGCAGGACACCTACAGTCCGTATGTCTCCTCATTCACGGTCTCCTTCCCTCTGGTCTCCCATCGATTCTTCACCCATCTGCTTGCTGCTCTGAAATCCCACGTTGTCACCTGAATCCACTTCACCTGAAGTTTCAGTTCTCTGTCGTAGGCGGATGCCATGGCATGTGCTACTAGGGTGCCGCCTCTCCCCAGGGCTTCAAAGCTGACACCTTTTGGAAGCGGACGCTCAGGTCTGTCTTAGAAGATACCTGTGGGCGGGGTTCGAACCGCCAACCATCAGCTCATCCTCAAGCATGTAGCCATTTTCCCACCCAGGCTCTCCATCTGCTTTGTATGAAGATTTGAAATACCTTTTTGAAATTGACTCTGTTCCACCTCAGTGAGTACGTCAACACACCTGTTTGTGACGTAGGCATGTCTGTGCATATGCAAAATAAGGGCTGACTTTGTTTTGCAAAAAATGTGTTTATAATTTGCTTCCTCATTTGCTTAGCTTTTATCCCTCCGGCCACAGGTAATTTCAACTATTAAACAACAGCTTAACTCATTGCTGTCAGTCGGAACTGACTCACAGCTGACCCTTCAGTGGGTTTTCAGAGGCTGTAAGTCACACAAGAGGAGACTTCCCAGAAGCTGGCGGATTTGAAGCTTCTGTCTTTGGGTTGGTAGCACAGCACCCTACCCACTAGGCCATGTGGCTGATTAGGGAAATGGACAGAACAAACACTTTGTAAAAGGAGCTTGGTAAGTAACATGGCCTTCGCCCAAAGGGGCTTACTGCAAGAACAATGCAAAGGAATCAAGTCAGCAATTAGCATCACAAAATAGACACTCTTTTTCTCCTGTCACTCACGGAGCCTGCAATCTCTGAAACATTAGTTTCTTCCCCAGAGCCCATCAACATTTGTTCATCTACCCTGTCACAGAATTTATCAAGATAGGAGAGTCAGCGCTTCTCTCTTGGTTATATTATTAGAATTACCTGTGCTCTAATGCTGTGGGTACCTTGGACTGCTAGGAAAACAAAACAGGTTCATCTTGGAGAGGGTTAAAACGGGCGGCTCCTTGGAGGCAAGGACTCTGAGGCTCCGTCTAACATACTTTGGACATGTTGTAAGGAGGGACTGGTCCTTGGAGAGGGACATCATGTTTAGTAGGGTGGATGGACAGTCCAGGAGAGCAAGACCCTCTATGAGGTGGATTGATTCAGTGACTGGGGTAATGGGGATAGGTGTGTCGGAGACAGTGCGATTGGCACAGGACAGAGCAGAGTTTAGTACATAGGGTCGCTATGAGTCGCAAGCTACCCGACGGCACATAACAACAACAACAACAACTAATGCTTTGGTGCTTACAAGCTGATATCCAGAAAGGTCGATATTTGACTCCACAAGCATCCGCAGGAGAAGCCCAAGCCTGTCTGCTCAGTCACAGCTTTAGACGCCCCAGGAGGGCAGCCCTGGGTCAGAGTGACTTGACAGTAGTGGTTTGGGTTTGCTGCTGGGTGACAATAAGGAGCCCTGGTAGTGTAGTGGGTTACATGTTGGACTGCTAACCACAAGATCAGCAGTTCAAAGCCATGATCAGCTCTGAGGAAAAAAGAGGAGAAGTCTGCTCCTGTTAAGATTTACAACCTCAGAGGTCCCCTGGAAAGCTACGTTAGAAGAATGGGCTGGGTGGCAGCGGGTTTTTTGTGCTGTTTAGTTATTATTGTTTGTTCTGATTTGGTGCCTCTTGAGCTAATGGAAAATCACCAGCTTATATAAATTGATTAGTGACCCCAAACATCCATCTACAAAGTTTTAATACACAGGATATAATCTGAGCAAAAGCCAGGGTCTGTGCCACATCCAGGTTCCAATACGCATTAGCCTTTTGCCTTAAAGGAACATAACTCAGTCCAGGACCGTGGGTTCACTTTGGGTTTGGTATTGAAAAGGACTTCTAATCCCAACACATTATGGACTTATCAACTACCACTCGTTATGAAGTTACAACAATATGGATGCCGCCTGTTTTCAATTTCTGGAAACAAACTACAGGCAAAGGTGAAATATAATTACCTTTGATTAGAGATGATTACAGAAACGTCGTCTTTTCATTGAAAGGTGAAGGGGACAATTGGAAAGGAGAAGGTCGACTGAACTCACTTCTGTCAGGACTGATTGATTCACGGCTGACACCCCACCCCCACCCCCGTGGGGTTTCCAAGGCTCTGAATCACACGAAAAGAAACGGCCCGCGGAGGAGTGGGTGGATGTGAACCACCAGCCTTTGGGTTGGTGGCACAGCTCCTTACTCACTAGGCCACCAGTCCAGAAGGTGGACAACGGGAATAAGAAGTGAACAGAATAACACGTTGCTTAAAGTCAATAGCAAGAAGTTTGGTAGGAGTAAAACCTATAAGGAATTAGAACAATGAGGGTGAGAAACTGTGGGTGTGATGGGTCAGACAGAGGCCAAGCTGGCTGTCTCTCCAGGGAGACACTGGCTGTTGCCTCAAATGGACAGACAGACAAGAGCAGCCATAAAGGACTGTGGTGTGCATTACCAGGGAGCTGGCCTCCAGAAGGAAACAAAAGCGGAAATGGGGGACAGCAGTCGCTTCTGGGAGGGAAGGGAGAGAGGAGTGATCTGGAAGGAGTAGGTGCTGTTCCTTACAGAAGCCCAGCTGCTATTGTCTTAATATGGCTCACGTCACCTATCCATGGATGCCTAGGCTTCTCTGGTGCTGTTGAGGTTATGCAGGGCTTCAATCACAAGGTCAGAAGTTCTAACTGCCCAGCCACCCTGGGGGAGAAAGATGAGCAGTCTCCTCCCATCAAGAGTTACAGGCTTGGCAAATAATGTATAAAACTATTACTGCAGAACGAGTATGAGGATCTATGGAGAAGGGAGGGTGAGGATGGGCGGAAGGGAAGGGCAGTTAGTCACAGGGTCACAGGATTTGATGGGTGGAGGGAGGGGGGTGAAGGAAATGGGAAAGACCTGATGTGAAAAACAATGTATTTGAAGTTCATAAAAAAAAAAAGTTACTGCCTTTTTGGGGGGTCCCCCAAGAGCTGGCATCAAGTGGATGGAAAGCTACCATTTTAACAAAAATGCATGGATTGAAGAGGAAAAGAAAGCATAGATCTTAACAAGAATGGAAATTTACACCCTCCAGGAATGCAGCTATATGACAGCAAAAACAGACTCTCAAGGAATGTGGCAAAACAACAGACTCAAGGAAAAGACAAACAAGAGGGTCAAAGTCACTACATCCATTAGGAGGAATGCACCATCAGCTGTTTAAACCCCAGTCCCTGGTAACAAAATAAATATATATAAATCCTTTTGTAAGATAAAAAAAAAGAATGGAAATTTACATAATGGAAAAAGTAAAGTGAATGGTCCAGAATAAACCCCTCATCTTTGTAGGTCAATAGATGTGAAAGGAATGACCTGGAAAATGAATGGATCCGTACTGTGCCCCTGGGCTCCACAACCATCTCTCCCCTCTCCCCCTCTCTCTCCCCCTTTCTCTCCTCCCCCCCCCCCCCACTCTCTCTCTTTCTCTCTTTGCCATTGAGTTGGAAATGAAGGCCATTCCTGACCTTCCAACAGGCTTTCAGAGGCTGTAAATCACGGAGATTAACCATCTTTCTCCCTGGAAGCAACTGGTGGATTCCAACTTTAGGTTGGCGGTGCAACTTCCTACCCAAATACTCATACCAAAGAAGACTCGTCAGCATAGCATGTAAGGAGTTGCTGGGCTACCAAACAAAATGTCAGCGGTTCAAATCCATGAGCTGCTTGTTGGAAGAAAGATGGTTTCTGCCAGTAAAGATTTACAGGCTTGGTAACCTAATGGAGGGCTGCTGAGCAGGAACCAACTCAATAGTGGAATTTATAACAAAGGACAGTAGAAGCACAGGGATTGAGGACTCAGCTGTTAAAGGGAAGGTTGGTGGTTCAAACTCACCCAGAGGCTCCACAAGAAAAAGACTTGGCGATTGTTTATATGAAGATGTTGTTGTTCTTGTTAGGTGTCATCCAGTCAACTAGGACTCAATGCAACCGTGTGAACAATAGATCTGAGTCCTGTCCTGTGCTGTCCTCACCAACTCTGATATGCTCAATCGTATTGTTCCAGTCAGTGTGTCAATCCATCTTACTGGCTGTCGTCCTTTCTTTCTCTGACCCTCCGGCTTTCCCACAATGATGTCTTTTCCCCAGGACTGGCCCCTCCTGGCCACATGCCCAACGTATGTGAAACACAGCTTCACTCACTATCTGTGCCTCAAAGGAGGTACACTTATCCAACAGTGACATGTTTGTTCTTCTGGTAATCCATGAGATAGTTGGCACTCTCCTCCCAACACCACAAGTCAAAGGCATCAGTGCTTCTTCTGTCATCCTTATTTATCGTCCAACTTTCAGATGCATGTTTTTGTCATCTTCGAGTCATCTGCGATTCACAGCGACCCTGTGTATAACAGCTCTGAAGCCTGCCCTGTCCTGAGCCAGTCTCATTGACTCTGACACACCTACCCCCATGACCCCAGTGACTCTATCAAGTCATCTCATCCAGGGTCTTCCTCTCCTTCACAGTCCCTCCACCCTTCCAAGCATGATCTCCTTCTCCAAGGACATATAGCATAGCAAGATTCGCAGAAAGTAATTAAAAAGACTTATGAGTTGGAATCGGGTTCACTTTGGTCTTCAAACTGATATCTTTGCTCTTCAGCATTCTGGAGGAGTCCTTGACAGTAGCTTTTTCCAGTGTATAGGTTTTACATAAACACAATTAAGGCTTCTGGTATTCTCACTTTTTCAGTGCTATCAATAATTTATTATGATGCAGACCATAAAATGCCTTTTCATATTTAATATAACACAAGTAAACAAACATCTTTCTAGTATTCTCTGCTTTCAGCGATGATTCTTCTGACATCAGCAATGAAGATAACAGCCTAGAAAAGCCTATCTCCTCTTTCCATTGCTGTCAAATTGATTCCTCCTTATAGCAATGCTATCGCAGGGGGAAGTCGTCTCAAAGTGTTTCCAAGGCTGTAACTCTTTGTGGGCACAGACTGTCTTGACTTCTTGAGGAGTAGCTTGTAGGTTCGAACCATGAATGTTTGACTTAGAGCTTAATGCCTTCTGCACGTGGTATCACTATGAGTTAAAAATCAATGCAACAACACCCATCAATAGCAACAAACTTTTAAAATATTTACATGACCAAGGGACAAGGAAGACCTTCAAAAGCACAAAGCAATACTGAGGAAAACCTAAACATATTTACACACATAAATCTTGGTAATTCCAACCCACCAGGAACTGTGACAATAAGATGAGGTGGCTGGCTTCCGTGACAGTTACAGTCCTAGAAACCCAATGGGACAATTCTCCTCTGTGCTACAGTGTCACTATGAATTTAAATTGGGTAGCAATGGACTTGGGTTTGGTTTTAGCTCTTGATTGGATGTTGTCTGAATAAAGAAGAAAGGATCAGGGTGTAAATCTAAACACTGATGAGGAAAATAACGAAATCTACTCAGAAGGGTCTTTACATGAGAAGTGTTCTTCTGTCATAAAATCGTCATGCACTCTCAACTTTATCAAAAGACAAACTGTGCTGGAGAAGTTGGCTGTCAGAGACCTCTCCAAAGTGCTAAAGAGTAGTGCTATCAGTTTAGGGACTAAGGTGCGCCTGGTTCAGGCCATGGTCTTTGTGATTACTTGTTATGCATCAGAGGGCTGGACAATGACTACAGACAAGAGAAGAATTGACGCCTTTGAGTTGTAGTGATGGAGAAGAGTATTGAACATACCAAGGACCACCAAGAGAACAAATAGGTCTGACTTGGAGAGGGTGAAATCAAGTTTCTCCTTGAGGCTAGGATTTTGAAGCTTTGTCTCGCATTCTTTGGGCAGGTGGCCAGAAGGAACCAGTCCTTGGAGAAGGACATCATTCTTGGAAGGGCGGAAGGACAGCGCACGAGAGGAAGATTCTGGATGAGATGGATTGACATAGTAACTGGGGTAATGGGGGTAGGTGTGTAAGACTCAGTTATAATGCAGCCAAGAAGTATCATGGGATGATAGTGCTAGTCTAGTGTTTTCTCTCTGGGCACATTTACCACTGTCCAGCCTCCAAACTCCCACAAAACCTTGAAAATAAAGGTATAATTTGGGAGAGTTAATATAAGAAGTCTAGAATCATTTACTGCACCATTTTCCTTCTTTTTATTCATATATATAAAAAGAGTCAGTGAGACTGGCTCAGGACAGGGCGGGGTCAACTCAACGGCATATAATGACAACCATAACAACAACACAACCCCCAGCTTCATTGCTCCTTGAAATTCACCAAGCCAGCCTCTAGTTAGGCCCAGCTTCTGCTGAGTTGAGTCAGGAGACAAGTGAGTAATGTTCCAGTACATGTAAATTCAGCAGCAAAGGCCCAGATTTGCACCGGAAAGGTCTTTTGCTATCTCAATCTGGTGCTGACTGTCAGAGACAAATAGTAATTTCTTAAATTATTCATTAAGATGCTTCACAGAAATACTTGCTCAGCGCTGCAAGGCTGAAGGTGGACCCTTAGGTTCTCCTGGCCCAATGGTGGTGTATGAACCGCACACAAAATAAGGAGAAAAAAGCAGACACCCACACCCAGGAATCCCACCCACACCGTGTGTGCACCTTAGACCAGCTTCAGGTAAAGAGCATCCTAGCACCTGTCAGCTTGCCATGCTGCAGTGCTCTGCATGTTGCTGTGATGCAGGGAGCTATGCCAGGGGGACTTCACGCACCAGCAGGGTCACCCAGGGTGGACAGGTTGAAGCAGAGACTCCAGACGAAGATAGACTTAGAAGAACTATCTGGGGGTCTCCTTCAGCAAGTCTGTTATTCTTCTGTGCCTTTGAGTCAACTTCAACTCCTAGCAACCCTAGGAACCACAGAGCTGACCCTTGCCCGAGCCTGAACCATCCCCACTGACTCCATCACGCTCCAGCCCTTTGCTCCAGTCACCGTGGCAGTCTCTCTCGCTCAGAGTCCTCTTCTCTTTCTCTAAGCCTCCACCTCTCCCAGCATGATGTCTTTTCCCAAGAACTGACCCCTCCTGACGACATGCCCAGAATACGTGAGATGACGATTCACGATCCTGCTTCTTCCAAGGGACACTTGTCAGTTCTTTGGGCATTCTGTGGGGTATTCACTGTTCTTTGTCAACACAATTCAAAGGCATAGATTCTTCTCTCATCCTGACTCACTGACCAACTTTCAGAAGCATGTGAAGCAATGGAAAATACCATGGCCTGGGTCGTGGACATCTTAGTCTTTAAACTGACATCATTGCTCTTTAGCACTTTGGACAAGTCCTAGACAGCAGATTTATTTTTTTTTGTTTGTTTGTTTCCCCAGAGCAACATATTTGCTTGTTTGTTTGTGACTGCTTCTATCCTGAATGTTGATGGTGGACTCAAGTGAAATTAAATTGTTTGAACTCTGAATAGAGAATTTAGCAAATGACCTATCGAAAATTCTATGGACTGTCACAGAATATTGTTAGAGACACTGCTGGAAGAACCACCTTCTAGGTTGGAGAGCATTCAAGACACACAGTGAGCCAAACAATGGCCTTGAGGTCACCAGCATCACAGCGACGGATCAGGACAGGGTGACCGTTCAGCGCATTGTACGTGGTGTTGCCATGAACTTGACCCAGCTCAGCAGTAGCAACAAGAACCACAGCCACTCTCGGTGGCACCTTCATCTACACCCCCTTTTCTTCTTCACACAAAGCTGCAGCATCATTTCTTTGTGTCACATGATGGAAGAAAGAAATACCGTTCAGCCTGGCAGTGAGGGCAGCTCCCCAGAACGCAGCGTCTTCTCCACACATTGAGTCGCCATCTGCCATAGATTGAATCGTAACTCCCACCTTCTCCTAAGTCATCTTAAAGTCCTAACTCCTCCAGAGGGAACTCTGGGTGTGTGCTTGATGGGGAGTCGCGCTGCTGACCTAAAAGTGGGACTTTTCTGGTGGTCTGTGTCCATTGATGGGGCTCTTGGGAGAAAAATATGGGCAATCTCTTCTGTGCAATTTACAGCCTCTGAAAACACACTAGAGGGTCAGTTCTGACTCTATGGCAGTGAGGGGTGGTTTTGTCGAGTTGTTTTGTTTTTAGTTGTCATAACTGAAGGAAGGGAAATGCTTCCTGCCTTCAGGAATGTAAGTCGTACATGACTCGACGACAGCTAGCAGCAACATTAACCGAATGTGAACTTCGTAGAATGTAGAAACAGACATTGGATCTTTCTCGGAAGATACTATCTACTGGGAGGTTGCTCTAGAGTAAGCTCGGTCCGGATCCTCTCTGAGGGGTTCTTCTAAAAGTGCTAAATATACATGGAGACAGACACATAGTGGAAGATGACCCAGTAAGATGCATATACGAGGCAAAGAAGGTCAACAGACGCCTGCAGCTACCAGAAGCTGCAAGAGACAACAGTCAGTCTTCCCTAAAACCTGAATTCACAGTCTCAGCCTCCAGAGCCATGTTGTTGTTGTTATGTGCCATCGGGTCACCTGCAACTCATAGCGACCCTACGTACAACAGACTTAAACTCTGCCCTGTCACTAAAACCAAGGACTATATAAGCTTCATTAAAGAAAAACTTGGACAAACCCTAGTAGTCCTAATCCAGAACATAAACAGTCTTCCAAGTATCCTGAAAAATTTAAACCAGGAGAAGATAAAATAGATGAATGGGACCTTCTAAGAATCAAATCCCTA
>NW_006399875.1:6833652-6836024 GCF_000299155.1 Elephantulus edwardii | reverse complement strand
GGCAAACCAGAACCATGAGACAAATAATTAATCTGTGGTGATTCGTCATGACAATGTCAGGAGACTAAGGCATTATCTGTTGGTTCCATGGGGAACCAGTGGGTTCTTTGTACCCCTCATTAGTATGTGCCATAATCCTAACTTTTATACCATGGAAGGCACTCTGGTGGCCTAGCGAGCAAGCAATGACACTGTCAACCCAAAGTCAGGTGGTTCGAACCCACCAGGTCCTCCTTACGAGAACAATGGGCAGTCTTCTCCTGTGTGATTTAGCGCTTCTGGAAACCCACCGGAGGGTCAGCCCTGAGTTGGTTCTGGGTGGACGGTAATAAGTTTGAGTTCTGACATACCATGGCCTGCCAAAAGAACGGGCAGATCTGTCTTGAAAGAGCGCAGCGAGAGCTCCTTGGATGCGAGGCTTGGTCTCAAGTACGTCGGGTTGGGAGGAGGGGCCAGTTGCTGGGGAAAGGGTCAGTGAGGAAGACCGTCAACAACATGCATCGACAGAGAGGTGGCAACAAGGTGCCCAAGGGTCCCCAAGTGGAGGAGGATGCAGTCACTCTGTTCTGTGGACCGCGGACGGGATGCCTATGACTGGTGTCACTTCCACACAACAAGCCTGCCAACATAATGGCATCTGGGCACACGGTCATCTTCTTATGCTAATGAGGTCACGGCAGTACAGGGTCCTGGGAGTGGGGATTGGCAGGGTGGCCCAAAGTTTGATTTGTTGGGTGAAAGGACAGCACAGGAGAGGAAGACTCCAGATGAGATGGATTGACACTATATAAGTGGGGTGATGGGATTAGGTGTGTCAGTGAGACCGGCTCAGGACAGGGAAGCCTTCAGCGCTGTGGTACATAGAGTCGCTATGAGTCTCAGGCAACTCAATGACACATAACAAGGTGTATCTTAAGCTTGTCACTTTTGAAAGAGAAAAAGAACTGACCTCTAGGAAGCAAACAAACAGGAAGAGCAGGAAACACATGTCACACCTCACGAAGAGGCCTCAGGGATCTGAAGAAGAGAGACAAGAACTTTCCCAGAGAGCTGACAAGAGAAAACAGAAACTAAAGAAAACATAACAAAGGGAGGGAAGGAAATCAAACCCATGGCCATCCCCATCTCACAGTGACTCTGCAGGACAGACTGACTCCACTCAACTCTTCACTGTCAACTCGGCATTGACTCAATGCTCACCTCCCAACCAGGTTTCAGAGGTTGTCCATCCAACAGGAGGAAAATGGTTCATCTTTCTCCCCTGGAGCCACGGGTGGATTTGAACCACCAGAGAGAGGCTGTGTCTTTGGGAGAGCAGTGCAACTGGCTATGGTCTATGCCCATAGGGTTCTTTGTAGGACATAGTTGTTGTTGTTGTTGTTGTTGTTGTTGTTATGTGCCACTGAGTTGACTGGACTCACAGTGGACCTACGAACCCTGACCATCCTCATCACGTCTGACACATCTCAGCCCGCTGTCGCAGTGACGTGCTGATCCCCCTTGTTGGCGGCCTTCCTGTCTTATGCTGACCCCCTCCTCTTTCCTAGTATGACCCTCTCCAAGGACTGGCCCTTCCTAATAACATGCTCAAAGTGTGTGAGACGATTCTTCACCACCCTTGCCTCCAAGGAGCGCCCTGGCTGCACTTGCTCCAAGCCATACTTGTTTGTTCTTCTGTGAGTCCATGGGACACTCAGTACTCTTCCCCAACAACATAACCCAAAGGCAAGCACGGCTTTCGAGTTCCTGACTGCTGCTCCCAAGGGTGTGAACTGTGGTTCCGAGTTAAACAGTTGACCATTTCGGTCTTGTCTCTTATCTCACAGCGTTGCTATGATCCACAGTCTATTCAACACCACACAACAATAGCATCATAAGGTTGCCTATTGACCCAGTGGTGCAAATTCTTGTCTTCTTGATGTTGAGATGTTGAATCCATACTGAAGGTTGTGGTCTAGAGCAAGGACTTCAAGTCCTTCTCACTTTCAGCAGTCATAATGCAGATCGTTGATGAGCCTGGCTCTAATGCGATGATGCCACATTCTTCTTCCTGGGACATAGGAGGCCTGCCCTGTCCATTTCCTTGGCTATAGATATTAATGGAAACAGAATGCCTTCTCTTTCTTCTGAGGAGCAGCTGGTGAACACACTAACCTTCAGAAAGCAGTCCAACATTTATCCCACGACGCCCCCTTTCCTGCACAGCAGGTACCCCGAGTTCAGACCCCCACTTGTTTAAACGATAAGAAAACAAATACCACTCCACTCATGATATGTTTTTTCGTTATTGGTTTGCTTACAAAGTCTGTACACATTGTGTTTCACACTATTCTTCATTCACATTGTTTCACACTATTCTTCATTCACATTGT